>NC_054538.1:74904900-75089900 GCF_017654505.1 Polyodon spathula | reverse complement strand
AAGAGAAGTTTTTACAATTTCAGCATTTCTAACAAACAGTACCAGCTTGGACAGATTGGAAATTGGGTCTGGTCTATGCCAAGCAATACCACAATTCCTAAATTGGGAGAAAAACTGATTGTTTTAGGAATTAGTTGACATAACTGATGGGCTACGGGTTTGGGTATATCCAGGGGTATTTCTTTGAGAAGTTTACAGTGTTAAGTACCAGCTAAGTGAATATTAAACAAGCACATATTATATATTTCTAAAATACAGTTTCCTGAAATTCAACGACAGGTGTGGGGAATATAACAACCCAGGGACTTCAACAGTACAGCCCTGCAGTCACACAGCATGATCAACCCTTTGCAGTCCTATGTCGGACCAGGTCTGACATTACAATTTTCCCTTCCCAGTCCGATGTCGGACCCTGTCTAACATCATCAAAAAGACATAAAGCACAGGTCTCTAGTCATTTTTTCTCCGGAAAAAGCTGAAAAAACCTTTCAATAGCCGAGTGACACCGATAGGAGCCAAATGAAACCGGAAAAAAAGGGGGGGGGGGGGGGTGTATTTCATAGCCCCATCCACTACAGATAACACGGACATAACAAAGGAGGTAGCTGCTTTCATCACGAAGACGTAGGTCGTTCTTCTCAGACATAACAAAGGAGGTAGCTGCTTCTGTTATAGTAATAAAATAATGACTTGGATCGCATTATTGAGGAGTTTGGTGATAAAATAAGTGACTCAGATCGCATTATTTATCAGTATGGTGATAAACTAGTAATCAGGACATGTCTATAAAGAAGTATGTGAAAAATAGAACGAACAAGGGGTAGGACTTGGCTGTAGAATACAATTCTGAGTGTCTTTTTGCAATTCAACGCCTTTTAAACCTGTTTTACTCTGAAAAAATTTAACAGCATGTGTAAAATAAACAGCATGTGTAAAAATAAACTGGACCTGACGTGCCTGACAAGCGCTCAATAAATGGGCTGCAAAGGGTTAAAAGTGTGAGCTTCTGCAACCTCCCAGCACTGTCCTGACTAATGTACTTTGTACATATCTGAAGGAGGTTCTTGGAAAGCCATTACATGAACACTTCTTAATTTCAGCCTTAAATACGTTTCAATTTAATTTTCAAACATTTGTAACGTGAAGTAAGGAATGTCTATATACGTACATACATACATTAAAGCCCCTTTCACACTGGCATGCTCGGGTCAGGACCCAGTGTCATGTGGGTCGGCTAAGCAATTTCACACTGCTTTTTGATAAAGCAGGGTTGACCTGGGTGACAGACGCAAGTGCACAATGCAAGTATCAATGCCCCGGAAGCAGCTTGTTATGGACGCTTCCACCTAAGCTTCTCTGGATTGAACTGCAGGCAAAATGCTGACTAGAGAAATTGTTTCAACATTCTTGCTGCAAACTGGCTTCTGCTGTGTCTCAATCAACACAAATATGGCTAAACAGAATAAACAGAAACGCTCTTTGCAGAAGTTAAACATTCACACAGGCGTGGCTGTTTTCTACTCCTCGGCTCACGAACGGCCATCCTGCGTTTTGTCTTGCTCACCCCGGGTCAAAGCGTGTCAACCCACATCCTGTGGTGAGTTGCTGGGACCCGGGTCAACTCGGGTACGACCCAAGTACGCGGTTTCACACTACGCAGGAGTGCCAGTGTGAAAGGGGCTTAAGTTGTTTAGTCTCATGGATATGGCCAGAAATTAATATAGAAGTGAAACAGTTCGCGAGAAAAGAATAAGCGTTGTTGTGAACCAGCTGTAAAGATATAGGGCCCTATTTCTAAAGCTTTAATTAACATATGTGAGTAAACTTTAGTTTCATAACAAGGAAACTTCCCAAAAATAGTTATGTCTTCATCTTTGTCAAGTCACATGACCGCAATTTGCCAGAGAATTTTTGCTTACACTGAAAATATGCATTTCAGGCCAATTATGAGATATGAGCTTTTGAAAAAGTGCGTGGGAAGGATTTACAAAATCATACAATGCTTTCTGAAAATGAGTGACACCAGCAGGGATACGTGGGACTGCAGACACAGGTTTGCCTGCCTGCAGTTGCTGTCCATACATTTCCTCTGCTTCATCTGCCTGCTTGAGCTAAACAGGTGCAGGATGTCCCTGTCAGAAGAGAAAACGGTCTCCCCAGTAATTCGACAGTTTGTGCCATACTGTACGAGAATGTTCTATTACCTCAGGATTACAGCCACTATCCACAGAGCTGATTTTCAAAAGTACCATGTGAGAAGAAATAACTGTGATTAAGGTAACTGATTTTATGCAGTGTAAGCACTAAATAACTGCACACACAGTTATCATAGTTATTGCTTGGAACTATTTAAAAGTAGCTATAATCATAGCAGTGCTATAATTAAAATGTAATCCTAGGGTTAGTGCACATAATTATCAGTTTTACAAAAGATGACCAACCGATACTGGAAAAGTGTGTGGGCGAGCTGTCAAATTCTCAGCACTCTGGTTCTTTAATAAAGAGAAAAACAAAAATAGCTATATGCGTCACTAGTCCTTGATTGCTTTAGAAATGTTTCTTAGAACAACTAAATTCAAAAGTATGTTGAACGCTTTGGGGTCAAAGTCAAACTCCATTGCTGCCGAATGCTTTTGAAGGTATGGAATGTGCTGCTAAGTTTAACAAAAGCTTCTTCTTTGTTTTATTTTTCTTCAGAAATGAAATAAAAATACAATAATAAATACCACACACATTTTTCAATTACAATCTTGGTCTTACGTAACTCACCAGGGATCTTTCTGTCTCTTCAATTACTGTAATCTTGTTTATGCAAAATATTAATCTCACGTACCAAAGTGTTTGTGCCGAACCCAGGTGGAGCTTCCTGCATGGCTGGACAGGAGCCTTTCTTCAGCTGGAGGGAGCCTCTTCCAATTAGTGAACTCCAGAGTAAAATTAAGGACTTCATCACATACCGAACGAATCCTGCGCAATTAAAACAAGAAAAAAAAAAAGTATGTTGGTAAAAAAAACTTCCCCTTCACAAAATTAGAGCATTTTGAAATACATCAGCTCTCTGGACCTACACTTTCACATGATACAAACTGCAGGTTTTACAAAGAAAAAACAAATCTGCACTCAAATTCTAATGATGAATTCATTACCCAGGGCCTTCGATCTCTTCCACCTCGATCTTTGGACTGCTTAATCTCGAAAGAATATGACTCACATGCACACCTACGTCAAGGTTTATTATAAATCAGGCTTTTAATAAAAAAAATTAAAAAAATTAATAAAAATAGCAGTCTGTCACTTAGTCACAACATTATGTAATAAGGCAACTGACAGCACAGAATATGCTATTAAAAAATAAAAGCAATTTGTATATTGAAACAAATGATAATAAGAAACTGCAGCAAGATACCAAGATCATTCTTGAAAGGAAACAATCAATCTGTCTTTGTGACTGTACTGTTCATCTGCCCTGACTACAGTCATGCAAATCGTGATTACTCCATACAAATCAGACAAGACCGAGAACAGTTTAATATTCTTTTCAGAAAATAATATAGTTTAGTATATAGAATCAATACCAGGAATTTACTTTTGAATGGTTCCCTCCTTATTTCTCTTCCTTTTTTCAATTTTTTTAACTTGGGAGGCCAGAGCAGCTTATCTATGGAATTTGTTGCCAGTGTAAATTAGAACCTCTTCTAGCCTTCTTAAGTTTAGAAAGCTATTAAAAACGTTGCTTTATCAAAGAATATTTGGGTAATTTCAGAGGGCTGGAACTGTTTTAATAAATTAATACATGATTTGAAAGTGTATACTTTTGTGCAATATATTTTCATTGTATTTTCCTGTGTTTTAGATTATTTATGATGTACCATGTTTAACACATGGTACTATATGTTAAATGATTTTAATGTTTTTTGCCATGTACAGCACTCTGATTCCAAGTGACGAGTGGCGTTATATGAAAATGCAAAAAAATTAAATAGATAAAATAAAACCTTTTACAGTTTTCTACAATAAAAAAATAACCCCCTGCTCATTTCTTCACAAATCATATGCATGGACCTATGAGAGGACATTTTTAGGAATTCCCTCTACAGACGGAAAACTTTTGCCCATGTATTTATGTCGAATGAAATGCCATGGTTTGATTTTTTTTTTTTTTCCAATATTAGATTTTTTTTCTGCTTCTAAATGTTAAAACATTAATTTGCTATACAGTTAGGTTGAAAGAAAAGCAGGCAGGGTAAATCGGATTGTGCCACTTTATTTCATGGTATAGTGAGCTTGTCTGACACCTTCCGACAGTTAATTTTAGCAATGTAAACAGGTCATTACGACAGTATGAGCGGTATATTACAAAGCTGTACAGCACAATCACTTTCTAATGGAATATAAATCAACCACATGCACAGCTGGCATTTACTTTCTATTATTTTCTCTCCCACATTTTTCAAAATGAAATTAAATGAGCCTTTCAGCATTAGTTGTGTTACTTTAAATGTGAAATGAATTTTACTTTATATTATTCAATCTTGTTGTTTGCAGCCAATCAATCACCTTTTCTGTATAAACTTCAAAAGTATGTGAACAGTGGCAAAAATGACAACACTGGGCAAAATGAATCTAATTTTCCATTACGTACATCCAGGACAATGACACATGTGCCCACGGTTACCACTTGAGATGAGGATTAATGGTAGTTCTACAAATATAGACCACCAGGCCAAAAAAATGTAAATTAAGTATTATTTTAACCTTTGAAATAAACAAACAACGGTACCCTTTACGACTGCACAAAACGCTGTACATCGAAGTTTAAGGCTACATAAATCAGCAGAGCATTTTGGGAATCAATTTAAATATAAACAACTCGGTTGTGAGTTAGTGTAGACATCTCACACTGGGACTTTATATAACAAAATCCAGGCTGTGCTTCAGCATTGTTGGAGCTAAGACTAAAAAGCAACCAAATAAAACCCCTAAATTTAATATAGGACTACTGTCCTTTAACACAGAATCATTTCATTTTGATCAAAAAAGCCTTTTTATATCCTATTTGTTGAAGCTTTCAATGATCTCGGGAGGGGTCACTTTGACATTGACTGACACTTTATTCAGCCATGTGTGAACCATTGGGTTAATTAATGTTTTCCAGAGAATTGGATTTAAATCAAGAGACTGAATACAGCTCTGTAGAAATCGTCCTTGACTTTACCTATAAGTAAATGGTCAGAACAGTAAATTACGGCTGATTTATAGTGTAAACCATCTGTCTGAAATGCTTTATATTAAAAAAAAAAAAAGTACAAAGACTTATTTTATAAAATGCAGGTTCGGAATAGTTTTGAACTAATGAATTAATTTAGAAGCAGCTGTCTTTTATTTATTTATCTTATTTTTCTTGTTCAGCTTTTTTTGGTGCTAAGCAGATGAAGCCACTTCCGGTCTCAGCTCTTAATATGCTAGGGTTCTTTCACTGCATGAAGCATAAGAATCATCTGCTGGCATGAGTTAACTATTATAAAATCAGGCCTTATAAAGGATAATGATATGGCTGCCATGGTAACATACATTATTAAATGAGGTCCACAGAAAATCAGGTGAATGTCTCAAAAGTAAAAGTACTGTTCCATAAACTAGAACTAGTTTAACATGTGTTAATAGAACAGAGGCTTGAGATAATGGACCCCAATACTTCACACTCATCTCCTGTCTACTGCAAAAACAATGAGATTACTTGGTTACCATGTTTTGCACAGAAAGAGCAGAGGGTTGAATCCAGCTCGCAGAAGTTGTGGAAGCCACTCTTTGTACCGATGCTGTACATGTGAAGCGCTCCTTATGATGTGGTACCCAGACGGCAGCGGGTACCCCTGTTTCAACAGAGCTCGGAAGAGGGACATGCGCTGTTTCTTTAGGCAGGAGCAATAATGTCTCTCTAAAACATGAGCTCCAGACCTCAGGAGAATGTAACCCAAGTCAGAACATCTAGAAAAAAAAAAAAAAACAGAGACAGCCTGTGTACAACATAGTAATCAAAACAAGTGTGTATGCAGTTAAAAACTGTATTAAGACACTCATTACACTAAGAAAAAATAAGATATATTAAAGCCTGTGAATGTAATAAAAAGTACAGTAATCCACCGTGTATCCGACTGCGATGGGACCAGAGTAAGGGCGGATATGTAAAAAGGTGGATAAATGAATCCTGTTTTAAATACCATTATACACAGCTGTAACAATAACTGTACTATATTATTATTGTTTTGAGATTCATCTTTTATTTGGGAGCTCCCCTAAATCCCTTGTTTAGAAAGATACAGGGTATTCATGCTTGTGACATACTAGCCGTCTGCCACGTGGATGCATGCATTCGCTGCTGAGTGAGATCGAGACGGAGGGTGAAGTTGATACGCCCCGCAGGTGAACAGGATTTATTTATATTACATATCGTAGCACTGAGCTGCAGACAAACTAAACCTCTCAATTCTCCCGCCACCAGATCCCGCTTCTCTCTTTCAAACTGTCCAAACACACACACCCAAGTCCCTCCCCCTTCCTCACTCATTGGTCCAACACTCCCTATCTCTGACTGGTCGTGTCAGACCTGCTCCCACCCCCCTCAGTCACGCACTCACACACAGGCTGTCTTTCAGCTCAAGTCACACAAGCACCAAAACAAACATACAGAGAACGCTAACAGATCTGAACAAGAATACCACACATTATTTAAAGAGTACTCCCTCCCTCTTCCCCAGTCCATAATCTGGTCCATTCCCACGTTATACCCAGCTGTTTAAAGCAACATTGCATTGTTTGACTGACCAAGCATGCTTTAGCACACAGCATCGAACAGAGACATTTTATTTACACTGAATTTTCGTGCTGATGCTTGACGCTTTTCTCTTCCTGCCATGCTTGCTTGCTGTTCCACTCAGTGCTGTTTTTTCAAACTGTAAATGCGTACAGGAATTAAATAGCCAAGGTACAGTACAGGAGTAATCAGTCAGTAACGAGGTGAAAACAGCTGACTGATCGATCTGTCAAGCTTTACTACAGTAAAATGCTGCCATTTTTATTGAAATCCATGTGAATGGCAAGGTAACAAGGTGAAAACTGCAGATTTGTGGATTAGTAAGAGTGATTACTACAGTACAAAGCAGTGAACTTGTTATTTAAATCTATGCGAATGGTACATAACAAGATTCAAACAGCTGAGTTTGCCCGAAATATACGGCGTGCTTAACACGGTATAGACAATGCCTTTGTTATTGAAATCAATGGGAATGGCAAACAGCAAACGCTATTTGTCTAATAAACGGCTGCCCGAAATAACCCTGTATGGTGTAAGTGGTGGCGACTGTGTGTGTAATTATATATGCTGAAAATGTAAAAAACACTGGTTTACAAAATATTGATGAAAGATTGCTGTTGTGATTACGGGTTTTGTATTAGATGTAGAGAGCTATTTTTTATTGTAATCATCGTTGTCATTAAAAATGCAATTGGAGTAGCCCACCGAAATTAAATATATATATATATATATATATATATATATATATATATATATATATATATATATATATATATATATATATATATATATATATATTTATTTATTTATTTATTTAAAGGGTGGGCTACTAAGGGCTTACTACTACTAAATATAGTGACAACAACAACAACAACAACCACCTTACAATTGTAAAGTGGCCCCAGAGATCGGTTGTGCCTCCATGATACATCAACATTCGCTTGCACAATTTGCATTCAACTTTTTTTTTCCAAAACTAAAATTATTAGGTCAGCGTATATTTTGTTTCAAACATACTCTACCATAGCAATTCTCTTACACTGTCTTGTACATTAGGTATTCTGTAAGCAATACAACCGCTACAGGTACCCCCCAGTGCTTTGGATAATATACCCTGCTCCATACATGACAGCGGCGCCAAACAGAGTTGCTATGTATAACGATTTTGTTGGATTTTAATACAACAACTTCTGTTTAATATGCATTATACAAATAAAAATATTGAATATTGCATGTGAGTGTCATTGAAATGTGTGATTTGCAGTATTCACACATTGTCAAATAGTTTCTGTTAACAGAAAAAAAAACAGTGTGTGTGAATGGTGTCTGACGAACCTGCAAAGGTTTAAAACAATCTTCGAATTCCTGGCTACAGAACGAACCTTCGAACCTTCTAATGCCGCCCTAGATTTAGCAGTACGCAGAACAGTACACCACGATTGCCCACCACCTTTGCAACAGCTCTTGTTTCGCCTGGGACTAAATTCAGATACACTATGAGGAAGATTAATGGCCTGGTTCTGCTGCATGTGCGCCAGTGGAAACACAGTAAGAGAGAAAATGAATCTCAGTATCGAAGCAGAACTCTATAAGATTTTAAACATCACAATGGAGGGGGAAAAACCATAAACATAAAAAAAGTTTAGCTCTATTATGCTATGAAAACCTAGATACACTTAAACATCATCATAATAATAATAATAATAATTATAATAACAATAATAATAACACCACCACCACAGCAGCCCAAAAACTACTGATACTCAAAGTGATGCTTGGAAATTAACAAGCTCCTTTCACCCTGTACATATCTAGCTTGACAAATAAATAGAGGGTTGTTTGCATGTAGGAGTTTAGAATAAACACCTACCCTGTTTCCAAGAGCACTGTGAACGTGCAGCTGACATTGCAAACTGCCACAATGACAGCTGAACCTTCAATCGCAGTGAATGCATTTTGTTAAAGCCCAGATCGTTTCTCTCTATAAAAGTCTTGCTGGGGACCTCACCACATGACTCTGTCACTGATGCATGGCAGGAGAAGAGGGAGGGAATTCTTGGCAGGCCGGATCCGGCCCGTGGGCCTTAGCTCTAGCACATTTACAACTTCCACACAGAAATAATTAGCTCTGCTTAAACTCATTCTTTAGGTCTGAATCCTTGATATAAATTACATCAGTTAAGCCTGAGACAGGGTTCCCTTCTCTGAGAATTCAATTAATCACCAATTTCGCTTTTTCTAGTTCCAACAGATTATGATTTCCCCAGTTTTTCTTTAAGGCACAGCCTTCCTACTCGCTGAACAGATGGAGACTGCAGACAGAGTTTCAAATTCCTTGCAGATGACATGCCCATGCCAAACATGACTTCACAATCTCTTACAAAGTAGAATACAAAAAAAAAAATGAAACAATAAACTTCAGTAAATTATTCACACTGTCAAAAGTGTGTTGCTTAACCCTTTCGCTACAGCACCGCTAGAAATCGTTTATATGAACAATGATGTAACGTTGATGTTAGACGCTAATTTTAAGAGTTTTTAAACAGCCACTGGTTGCTTACCAAATGACCATCTCCAAACGCTTCAACAACCAATCAAGGATGGTTTTATTTCCTTTCAAACTGAAGTAAAGTTAGACAGACAGAAAGCCAGACAAGTGAGTTTTACTTTTTTGTTTACCGTCAGATCAATCGCAAAATTACAAGCTTACCAGAAATCATACTAAATCGTCCAAAATGTTCATAAACCAAAAAAGAAATGGTTAAAATATTAACTGTAGTGAAACTTAAGGGACGACTCTTCAATTAAAATGCATTTCACTAAAGCCCCAGGCCAATAAAGATACTTTTATTACGAGGGGCAGCATTTCATTATCTTAGGTTTCTGTTTTGATTACCGTACCGTATATATCAGCATTACTGCAGAGCATACTAAATTACTTTACATAACCAAGAATGCTTACTGACCCGAAAAAAAAGATATGAATTGAGAGATCTATCTGATTTCGAAAGTCTTCACACTGTGTATCCAACAAACAATTTGGTGCAAAATGAAAACCAGACACTGTAGTTATACAATTCTTTCTGATCGTACTTCCTGAGGGTTGTGGCTACCAATGATAATTTTACAGTTTTCAGGTAGAAGATCACTAAATTGCACTCATGAGGACATCTCTAAAGAAAAATTAATTTCAGTACATTTTAAAATGTATTTTTTACATTCACAATACATAAAATCGTAGGGTATATTTCATCATTGAGTGAAAACATTACTATCTTAATAATCTTCGGGCTCTCTAATATGGTAGACTCAGGGGAAATTTGTCTCGATACAACAAACCGTACAAATAGTACATGCAAATAAACCAACTGTTATAATGAGCATCATAATGGGTACACATGTACTAATGCATGTAACTACAACAAGCAGGCAGAACCTGACCACAACTCAACCATTGTTTTAAAAGTCTGGAAATGAAACCTCATCCAACGGGACACCAGGAAATAGGACAAACTAAAATGTGCACATTGGACTCAAACTGTGGGTGAATAAAACAGTATGTCCTATTTGTTCTGCTTGGCAACTTTGTCCCTACACTCAGTCTAATCTGCTTTGTGATCCAGAGGTTATGATTTAGCTTAGAGCTGTGCTAAGAGCACCACCAAGAGGCATACACCGCAAGTCTGTGAGAATAACCAGTACAGGGAGAGTAATCTGCAGCTACAGCACAGCACAAGAGCCCCTAACTCCTTTGTTTCTCTGCACAGAAAATGTCTGCAGGCGTCTGAAAATGTCATTCTAAATAATCATAGTAATAAAGGTAAATGTTATTTGCATTTGAATATTGTATTTACTGCTGTATCCTTTCCTGTAACAGCTTATCACTTTTATCATCGGTAAGCAGATCCTTCCGTGTTAACAAGTAACAGCATGCCAACTGGCCTATCAGGTAAACGGACCCTTTAATAATAAACAAACAGCAGCCTTAAGTTCTAATTTCTGGAATACAAATTTTGTGGTGCTGTAGATCCAATTTTTTTTTAGCATGGCTTGCCAATTGATGTTACAACTGTCATCAAGAATGTGTGGTACACATTTAAAAGTAGGTCTCTCCAACAGTATAAATTAAGAGCTAAAGTAGCATTCCTATTTTTAAAATGTTGTTTGATGAAATGCTCTGATTAAGTACTCAGCATCTACTACAAATTGAAACACCTCGCTTATTATATAATACTGACATGTGGGCTGCTGACGATTCACAGCTGCTTGATTCAGCACGTAGCGGGCTATGGGTCAAAAAGGCAAGGAGCCCCACCGCCCCCCCCCACTAATTGATGAAAATAAATTACACATCTTATTTGCTGCATAGACTCAATCTAAAGACTGACATCTCTAGTTCTGAACCACAGCACTCATGATGTTCATTATCAACAGTCACCCTAAGGAAGCACGGCTGGCTTTGCACTAACGGTGCTAGTTGGATTGAACCTCTAGGCAGCTAGCAACCTGTAGTTGCTACATCTGCCCTCGGTCACAGGCTTCCTCATATGATCTGATTAAACATTGTTACTCATTAGTTGTTGTACGTGTCTGTCACTGTCAGGATGTGTGTATGAAGCCGCTGGCAGTGCAGACTTTCAGCTGATTGGACAGTCAACATCAACCAGCAAATCAGTGCTCTGAACATGCTCTGCAAGAATGCACTCATTGTGATACTGGACCTCTAATGTTTCCGCTTTGCTTCATGTTTAGACACAATATATTACTATAATTAAACAACAAAAGAAATGTGAAGCATTAGGTTTAACAAACTGTACTCCACTAAGCCTCCGGAACTTATTGGTGGCATAGTGTTACGCATTAACTAAATGTTCATTCAGCTAGTGTTTATGTACTTACATGAAAGCATTATTTTGCATATTTCAGTTTTTATGGGATCAGTCATGGGAATCATAGTGTTTAGGATACTGTGACACTGAAAACTCTCTTCAGTAACCTAATGCTTAAAGGAGCCTTGAATGTACTATGTTGTAAAGACTCAATGCATTTCAGGTTAAAATAAAATGAAAAGCCTAAGCCCATATATCAGAGGTCTATACTGTGCCATTGTTAACTGGCTTGGGTATGCCGTTTACAAGTCGAAAAACAAAACACAAAAAGCGTTAGAAATCCAAATGCAATTTTAAAAAGCCTCTGGCGGCGATGAAGAACGAAGATGCATCTTCTACAAGTGAAAAGAGAATTCAAAAGAGCTCCAATGTCACAAAGAGCACTGAAAAACTCCAGCTGCATGGCTAGTAGATTTGAGATGTATTTTCCTTCTTTTTTACAATGTTGAGTCTTGGCAGAAATTATATATACAGCGATTTTCGAAATCTCAGTCATACTGGCAGCTTTAGTATCATATCCCGTGATAAGCTGAAGCTGTTATGTTTGAGAAATAAGACTTTAGATGCATGTCACAGTCACAAGCACTAACAAGCAGTACCTGATTGTGAAATCATAACTGTTGAGCTTCAGTTTATATCAAAATTAGCCAGTGCTGTTTAAGGGGTGCTGTGGTGAGAAATGGGACGATATGCATGGGATGGTGGGGAGTCCTTTAATCAACAATGTTAAGCAGCGAAATGTGGTAAAGAGTGCGAGTGTTGTAAGTGTATCTCCGTCTCTGCATATACATCAAATGCTACAAAACTTTAACTGTTTTGAAGAGAGCTGATCAAACGTAAAAACCGGCATTAGGATGTTTGTGAATTACAGAGGCAGCAAGGAGTAAAGTTTGAAGGAGTGATAACATCACAGGGTTCCAAAGTCAAGGTTTTGTGGATCTATGACATTCAGTCAATAGAACCACATAAAAGTACAGGGCATGGCCCACAACGCTGCATTGCAAATGTCCCTGACAGATGCACCCTGGAGCAAAGCGCATGAGTGGAATGGGTAGTGAGCTTCTCTGGAGGGGGCAAATTGGCTAGCTCATAGGCAGTAATCGCAATAATCGAGCTGGGAAGAAACAAAAAGGCATGAACTAGCCTCTCTGCATCTGAGCACAGACAACACAGGCATGAACTAGCCCCTTTGCATCAGGCACAGACAACACAGGCATGAACTAACCTCTCTGCATCAGGCACAGACAATACAGGCATGAACTAGCCTCTCTGCACTAGGCACAGACAATACAGGCATGAACTAGCCTCTCTGCACCAGGCACAGACAATACAGGCATGAACTAGCCTCTCTGCATCTGAGCACAGACAACACAGGCATGAACTAGCCCCTTTGCATCAGGCACAGACAACACAGGCATGAACTAACCTCTCTGCATCAGGCACAGACAATACAGGCATGAACTAGCCTCTCTGAACCAGGCACAGACAACACAGGCATGAACTAGCCTCTCTGCACTAGGCACAGACAATACAGGCATGAACTAGCCTCTCTGCGTCAGGCACAGACAACACAGGGCACAGACAAGCAATGTTACGAAGGTGAATAAAGGACACCTCGGTGACTCGAAAGTAAGGCTAGTGTTAAAGATCACACCAAGATTCCTAAATACAGAGCTAGATTTAACTTCAAACCCATCGATCACTATGCTAAGAGTCAAAATTTATAAGTTGTTGAGGAGAGCCAAGTAGCATTACTTCGGTTTTACCGCTACTTAACTGAAGGAAGTTTTGCTGCATCCAAGTTTTAATTTCAGTCAAACAATTATCAAGAGCCGAAATGGCCACACTGCATGATAAGACATGTGATTTCTTTGCAATCCCGACAAGCTAACAGTCATGTCTACAACGATCACATCCATAACAGTCATGTCCATCATGCTAAGAATGGGTCAATATTTTTATTCCATAACATACATTTTAAAAAGTTAGTTTGCCGAGAAAATTTGAAAAAAACATAAATGTAGTATACAACTTTTATAAGGGGGGAGGTGGCCATTGAGGCCATGTGTGCTTTGCACAGGGGGGGGTATATGTGACGAAGTGTCCGCCCCTGTGTGTATTTTCTGTTATATGTTGCGTGTGGTGTGTTAATGTTGGTGTATAGTCATTGGTACACGGGATATAAATGGGTCTGTGTAACACAAGTGTTTAAAATGTACATTTGTATTTAGGCACAAGGATTGCACAGCACTTCATGTGCAAGTAAAATGTAATATGTGAGCATGGGGAATTGCACTTTATTAATTCACGTGCAGTTGTGCCGAGACTCCAGTTGAATGATTGATTAGCAGTCGAGTCTCGGTACAGCTACATAAAAGCAGCATGTTTTCACATACTCGGGGTTGTGTGTTCGGTGAGTGGAGAACTGGATTGGAGACTGAGGTAATAATTGTGATAGGAACAATCGTATTTAAAATATCTGCTCACCGTGTTTTGTGTAGTGTTAGTCCGTTTTGTTTGTCTATTTATTTTTGCGAATGTGCCGTGTTCTGTTTTTGTATTGTTAAACCGTTTATTTTCTGTCTGTCTGTTTATTTATTAAATGCTGAGCGCAAGTAAGCGCTCAGCTCCACCAAATTCCACCTCTCTGTCATTTTATTTCCTGCTTCTGGTCTGACGTCTTTGTGACAGTCCTAAAAGCCCGTTTTAAGATTTCCAAAAAACGAAACAAAAAACAAACACACCCCACAACAACAACAACAACAACAACAAAAAGTGTTTACTCGATTCTTTTTTTTTTTTTTTTTTTTTTTTTTTATAATAAACTCACTTTTTCCACCTGCCATGGAAAAAACGCAGCACAAGTTCTGAGAGCTCTCTGCAGATTTCTCTCAGCAAATTACTGGGAGGAAAACCGAATCATTCGGGGCAGCGATCATAGGTGTTGCTGTTTTTTTCTGCAATGTTACATAAATAATACACAGGAGACAACTTGCAGTAAACACTTAAGCCAGTTACTCTGATATACGTGACTGCATGCGCAACTGAGGATTTCAATTAGTTTTGGCTCTCTGCAATTTTAACTTATCTCCATCCAGGCTGTAGGAGGCTTTGGCTTTAACAGTAAACCAACATCTTTATACTCTCTGTCTGGGGGGGGGGGGGGGGGGGGGGGGGGGGGGAGCTTCTACCCTGTATTTCCCTTGAAACATAGCCCACTATTGCAAGAGGAATACATTCAGACTAAAAATGCTCTTGCAGCATTTCTGCCACGACTTCCCTGAGGTTGGTTGTTTATAAAAAATATCAAATCGTCAAGAAGACTCAAGTTTCTTCAGATAAGAGGTGGCCTGGTTTACTGTCTCTGACTGACAAAAACAAGTACAACAAATCCAGTCATGAAACGACAAATACGCAGCCAGCAGAACAGGTTATCTCTGCTGAAAGAACAGGAATGCGATTACCAATTTTTAACTTTATGAACTAAATATAATTTCTAGCTGTATCTAGTACTTTACGCTTTAACTGTCAGGTTTTCAAAGGGCTACCCAGTACGGCAGCCAATTACACAACAGTCACTATAGTTACCCTTGACAAAGTAAAATAAATTAATTACCTACTGTGACTCACAGTGTAAAACTTAATAGGGAAACTTGGGCAGCAACAACTATTCCAATTATTTGAATGCCACTCTACTTCTGTACTTAGCTTGTTCACAGATTGGGAAATACACGCAGTCAAAGTGGAAACAAATCTTCTAGTTCTCCATGTTGAAAAAGCAAAACATGGGGAAAAAAAAAAAAAAAAAGATCTTCATTAGGGAAAGCCATTTGTTTGTAGCACTTTTTAATATTTCATTTTATATAGCTATATAATTATAACCATGGCCACTAGTTAAAAACAGATACTTGGCAAGTGAACCTGGTCCTGCGACCTAACTGTATTCAGCCGTGATACCACACGTTCATTTCACCAAGCAAGCTGTCTGTAGCACAACAGGCTCATCGTGGTTTAATGGGATCTTTTATTCCAACATTTTGTTTTCTGGTAAGACAATACGGAATTCATCATCAATCATGAACGCGACACAGACTTTATCTGTATATACCAGTGTTGAAAATGTATTCATATTGCATTGTCATGGCAACACACTTCCAGGGTCCACTGGGGACTTGGCTTTGTGCAAGAAACATGGCTTTAGTCTCTCCCAGAAGCAAGAGTTCTTTCAATAAAAAAACAAGACGCTGACAAAAAAAACCACCTGACTAAAACATTTCACAATCAGGGATATGCAGTAAAGACGTTTTTATAACTTGGCCCCTTTTTCTAGATATCCCTTTATTCTAACTTTGCCGTTACTGTATGTGTGAACTGTTTTAGTCACTTAAATTATTACAACCACTGGCTGACAAACTGTCGCCTTGAACATTCTTCACAGTAAGAAAATAGGCTCATTAAAATCTTCCTGTGGCATCCACTGGAAAATAAAAAAGAATCCTAATTTAGAAACTACTGGGATATACTGTATGTTTAGCTGAATACAACTAAAAAAAAACTCCTATCAAACTTGCAGTCTTTGCAATATGGATTGAGACTGCGAATCCTCTTATCGTATATATTAAAGTACCCATTAGAGTGCACTATTAAAACCCAGATCACACCAGAGAATGGATACCACCCGAAAAAAGAGACCAACACATTTTGCTACCTCGTCTTTCAAAAAAAAAAAAAAAAAAAAAAAACACACAACCTGAACTGGCTATTGAGCACCCCAATACTATGTTAAATCACACAAAAATTCAATCACCAGATTTAAATTCTGGGAAAGCTTGTAGAGCAGGGGTGTGTCCCTCTTGGTTTCTGTTCCAACTGTGTCCTAAATTACTTAAGTGGAGTAATTATTACTAATTATTGTTCTAATTAATTATTTAGGGCAGAGCTGTAACAAAAACCAGGAGGGACACTGGCCCTGCAGGATCAGGATTAGACACCCCTGTTGTAGAGGATGGCTGCAGACTCTCCTCCTCTGCTTCTTACTGGAAAATGAATTATATATTTTTATTCTATAAGAAAACATTTTCATACAGTAATTTGTGAAGCTGTCCATACTGAACAGAAGCTATCTGAAAAGTCTTTGATCTGTCACCCAGAAACCAGAACCAAGTTAGTTTACATAAGCTTGAAATATAGAGTCTGAATCTCAATTGGTTTCTAAGATATGACGTATTATCTGAAATGAATGGCATCAAGTGAAGATAAACATATGCAGTGGCATAGCATAGGCACTCTGCCACTGTGGTAACCACTGTTGCTTTCATTTAAATCGATAGCTCAATGGTAAAGTGCAGAATTTCACAAGAAGGTACATGCAAATACAATGAATATAAAAACAAGATCACCAAATCTTGGGTAACCTCTTTCCACTAAAATGATTTATTTAAGCAGATATGGCCCGTAGAAAGCAGTTTTATCATCATCAGCATACCAGCACATGAAAACACAGACGGACTGGCTACCTACCTCACTGTCACAGCTAAAAATGCATTTAAATCAATTTAAGCCATTTAAATTAAGCGACTAAAATGCCTGCCACTTCCATTTTAGAAAGACCATTTTAAATGAAAACAATAAAACTGAACTAATGGGAAACAGGATTCCCAAAAGTCTCTTCATTTCCTACCTATCCAAAAGCAAGCTCCTGCCATATAGAGAACGCTTAACAAACCTAATTCAAGTGTCTAGGAAACGTAATTGCAATTATATTTAACAGGAATGTCTTTTATAGAACATGCCTTCCCATGGGAGAGTCCAGCAGCAAACATCTGCAAGGTCTCCATGGACCTCGCGGTACATTATAATGCAGCATATTTTAACATAATGCCTCCATGCTTTGATGCAAAAACAGAAACAACGTTTCAGGAACCTTTGAAGTTATTGCAGTACAAGATCATTCCATAAACCTTTTTTGCACTTTCATTAGCTACACATGTCTAAATGTGCAGTTTTGAAAGATGTTTTAAAAAATGTGTATTTGTAATTAAAAATAATTTAATAAATGGAATCTGATACTACACTAATAGTGTTCAGTGTCCATGCCTTATTCTCGGGAAATTTGTTACAAATTCACTTCCTAGGTCATTTCGCCATTTGTCTTCTGGGTCAAAGCAGGTTGAGTGGCTGAGAACATTCCACTCAATAGGGGCTGGTTGGTAAATGACAGGAAAGAAGCTGTTGAAGGAGTGGGGACAATCTGACTATGCGAGTTAAATGGCCAGGAAAGTGCACCAGTACTCGAAAGAATGGCTT
Source organism: Polyodon spathula (assembly GCF_017654505.1). Taxonomy (NCBI): domain Eukaryota; kingdom Metazoa; phylum Chordata; class Actinopteri; order Acipenseriformes; family Polyodontidae; genus Polyodon; species Polyodon spathula. Next base: position 75,071,891 of record NC_054538.1, on the reverse strand, counting down.
GCAAACAGACTTAACCTGGTGAAGTACCAGATATTATCGTTTTCATAAAATAATATGTATGTTTACTGTAACCTGTGTTTCTTTTAAAATTGCTCATTTGAGACCTATACAACAGTGGAAGTGCACGACTAGTAAGACTTACAGAATCATTTAGTTATTTGCCTTAAAATAGTACACCATTGCTTTTCAACTAAACATCAATGATTCTTCAAGAAAGCTCTGCGCCAGTAAGAGACAGAGGTTGTACCTACAACTTCAAACATTCAATAATACATTCTAAATAAAAGGTGAAGTCTAAAATAAAAGTTTCTTATAAAATTAATAAAAACTCAACATTGGACTAGAATGATTGCAAAAACCATAGAAAACAAGACTACAAAACTACATGCCTTTTAACCTTTAATGTTTGTGACTTACGGTGTGGAAATAGCAATACAAAGTGGTGATAAGCAATTGAACATTGAGCATTCCTGGGCGTTGGGGCTGTATCCCTCTCTCAGAAGCATAGTCAAGCATTCCTTGTGACCTCCATTCACTGCGGAATACACAGGGCTCACTTTCCCTTCTCCTGTATCACCAATCCGATCAGTGAGGGGGATCAGCAGCTTCAGTATGCTGTTGGAATATAAGCTTACATATTAAACCAGTGTTCATGAAAGACTCAACTCACTTGCTATTGGAGTAGCAGTGTTTTGACATGTTATGATTTTAATCTTGGAATGTTTAACACGTGGTATGACAGTGTCCTCATGACGGCTCTGTATGTATATTCGGTCAGGCACATTATTATTTTAGCACTAGGATACATACTTTAGTGTTTAAACTTTCAATATTGATTACTACACATTCATATTTGTATGAAACCTAATGCATATTCATAAGCATACCAAAAACAAAACACTTGTTTATACATAACTCATTTTTTGACATATAAAAAACTGTGCTGTATTTCTCTCCATTGTCAATATAAACTCATTACTCAGGGTACTAAGGATTTACTTTTGTATAAAAACACTTTCTGACAATGAACTCTTTCAGCACTATGGAATTTTACAGAACGACTACCCTAAGGCAAAAGAAAATAGTCATTAGTGTCTAGTATTTAAGCGCTTGTGATGGTGGTCCACTATGAAAGGCGCTATATAAAATAAAGATTGAGTGATTGAGGCAGATACATAGATCTCTCACCTCTCTCATTATATATAAAATAAGAGGTCAGCACAGATAGAAAATCTAGAACCGGTTACCAAGATCTTTTTCATTGGACACCGATAAACTACATTTCCAGAGCAAATTATGATGAGCTAGGAGAGTTTAGATCTGTGGGGTTTTTTATGTTTTAAAAAATTCATGTTTACTTTTTAATAGTCAATCTTTAAGAATTTCTAGAGGCACATGTGCACCTAAACTACAATTTACATTCGCACAAGCACATCTTGTTGCATATGTGACCAAATCAGTCGCACTGTAGAGCCCTGTTGTGTTGTTTTGTTTCTGATTTAGTTCCTCTGAATAGTCGCCGCAGTTGTTATTATTGAGGTGTACTTGCCGCTCGCTGCGTCATTGTTTTCTGTAAAACACTGATATCCTGTCAGTTAAGAAATCGCTTAATGTAAAAGCTTGTTTTAACGTTGTCTTTATTACGCTGGCCAGAGACCCACGTTTACAACTGCATTGTCATATTTTCCACATTTTCTTTAAATTCACAAATTAATAAATCGAAACCTGGATAGTAAAGTGAGACCAAGGTAGCATTGGGTGATTTAAAACTTGAGTTTTACCCGGGTTTTAGGGTACCCATGCTGACCTCTGATACACATAGAGTTTAATGGTCTGCTGTTTTGATGTATCTTTCCTATATCTCAATGCAGGCTGACTGGCCTGTGTTGCTTTGAAACATGACACTTGTTACCTACTCTAATATCTTTGTATCCCGATTTAAAGTTTAAACATGATAATTGACAGATCTGGAATGCAGTTCCCTCATGCTTTTCCAATGGCTATACTATACATTTACCATAGTTTACCATGGTTTCCAATGTTTTTTTATTTTATTTTTTTATTTACTTTTTACTGTGCTTTACCATTCCTCCATGGGCTTTACAATGCTTACCTATGTTTTACCATGCTTTCACTATACTTTATTACAACTGACTATGCTTTTGAGGAACATTTAGCAAACTATTCCCTGAAGAATTTTTTGGGTGTGTCGAAACAAAATACACTACTTTTGAATGACGATTTTAAATCAATTAAATACACCTGCTTTCCCCTTGTATAAAACACTGATGGGTCTGGACTACATGCTCCTACTTGGTTCTCCCCATCTGTGCAGCAGCATGGATAGGTAGCTGCCAGTCCTGTACATCGCAGTAAAGGTTTGGATCAGCCCCACTGGATAACAGCAGCTCCACACACTCCAGGTGACCTTCCTGAGCAGCGATAAACAAAGGAGTAGCATCGTCGGTGGCCTGACAATTAACATTGGCCCCTGAAACATAAAAACAGTTCAATTAGCCAGAAAGATCCATTGTTAGAATTGTCATTGTTCCTGCCAATCAGAATAAAAAATAATTAAAAAACTAAAACTAAAAGTTGTACACTCTCAGCGTTACACTACAACAGTATTAAGATCTATTGATTGCTCAAGATGACGTGGTGCTGTAGTTTGTTAAAACATTTAACATATAAAATTAAATAAATACTTTGTTTAGCTGATGGTAAATAGAACTGGGAAATTAAAACACAAACATGTAAAACACTTTGCTAAGGCTGCAAGTACCATCACTTCATTTAGAAGAAGCAGGTTTGCAGTTGAAAAATGTGTTAACTGTTGTATAAAATTACGATAATTGCAGTGTAAAATAAAAGGAACAGTATAAATACCGTACTGTACCTAAACCGCGGTAAAATGAAAAACCGGTATACTGAGCCACCCCTATGGCTAGTGGAGGGGAACAGGTGTAGCGGTGATGCGATGCAGGAGTGACAGGCAGACAACAGTTTCTAGTGGAAAAGGTGCTTTTATTTATAATCCAGGTCTGGTGACCGTTAAATAATAAATCCCCGGCTATACACAACAATGTGTAAAGCGTGGGGATAGCAATAATAGGACACAGTCCCGAACAAAACGAACACACGGTCACCAGTCCTGGGTGAGTGCAGACGTGCTTGTGGTGGGTGAAGACACTGTATTTTGTGACGGTTCCGTGCAGTGGTGATCCGGATTGTGCTGACCCTGGTCGACAGCTCCGGATAGGTGAGTTAACTGTCTGGTGGTGTAAAACGCAGACAATTACAAACAAACACAACAAAACACAACACGTAATTCTCTGCAACAACGAGAGCTCCTCTCTCGTTCCTTCTCTCTCCGAACGTTTACCCAAACAAAGGAAAAGATCAGCGTTACCCTGGCCCCTATATGTAATCCTGCATGATATCGAGGTAAACGGTTGCAGCTGCCTTATTACTTGCAGCTGCCTCTGGTTTACCTTTCAAATCAATACGGTCTTACAACAGAGTCTCGCTTCTTTACAGGCTAACCCACTTCCCTGACCCGGTAACGAACTGTCAGGCCAGCCCTTCCAGATACTTCTCCTCTCGTTCTTTAGCGCCCTCACAGGTCGGGAGGAATATTCATCACCAGAACTCATCCTTCCGTCACAGTAATGTATGGGTATGTTTTTCTCATACTGATTTAATTTTGTACTTTGCACCTCCCACATTTCAGAAGGCATGCTTTTTTTTGTTAATCTACTTCATAAAATAAAATCATGTTTACGGTTTTCAGTCTGTTTTCTGGGGTACATTCACAATACTTTATTTATTTTTAAATAAAATCTACTTTAATTTTTTTTTATTAAAAAAAATATATATATATCTGCGCAACAACTGTAGATAAAGCATTGCATATTGGAAGCTACGCGGTTGTTATTAATATCATTAATGGATCACAGAGCTATCAGTGACATAAACCCAACTGGATGTTATGTTGTTTTCTTTCCGATTTAGTTCCTGTGAAGAACAGTCACAGCAGTTATTATTATAACTGAGCTGTACTTGTCGCTCGCTATGTTGTTTCTGTAAAACCTTGATATGGTCTCAGTTAAGAAAAGGCTGAATGCAAAAGCTTGTTTAACATTGTCTATTATGCCGGCCAGAGAGCTACGCTTACAACTGCTTTGTCATATATTCTACATTTCTTTAAATTCTCAAATTAATAAAATCGATACCCAGGTAGTAAAAACAAAAACGATGGGTACCCGGGTTTTCAGATACCCGTGCCGACCTCTAATTAATTAATAAATAAATCTCTCTCTCTCTCATATCTATATATATATATATATATATATATATATATATATATATATATATATATATATATATATATACCTCACTAAACAGTAGGGCACATGAAGGTGAAATTGCATGTGGTTGTTAAGGGAACCATGGGGGCACAAATAGCAGTTATTAATTTTTGTCACTAGGGGGAGCCACTGTGGTTACTACCATGTAGTTCCCTACTACAGTACTGTGTGTATAAATAGTCCTGTCACTCAAAAGCCAGCTGCGTCCAGCAACATGAAGCTGACAAGTGTGAAGAGAGGTGAACTGGTCTGAGGTGAACAAGCATTAGAGCAGACAGTTTTTGCACTGCAGTTCTTGGCACGACTGGAATTGGATGACCAGTGGCCTGGTACTATCCTGTGGACAGATGAAGCGCACTTCACCCTGTCTAGAAGTGTGAACACGTGCAATGTGTAATCTGGTTGGAGACTAATCCACATGCAACGCTTGCGAGACCCCTACATGATGTTAGAGACAGTATGGTGTGGCTTATGACTAAATTTGTTATTGGGCCGTTCTATTTGAAGAGCCACCAGCTGCAGCAGCAAGATGTGATAAACACTAGTCTTCATGCTGGTTGGTGCCCCTCCACATATTGGTAACCAGGTGAAATGTGTCTTGCAGGAGCACTTTCAGGACAGAATCATTGCACGCCACTTTCCTTGTGAATGGCCTCCTCGTTCAACAGCCCCTTACACCAGCGGATTTCTGGTTATCGGGGTACCTGATGTCGCGTGCGTAGCGAGGGGACCCTCACATAATTCTGGACCTCAAGGATGCCATTGTCCGGCAGGTGGACAGCATACCTGATGAGATATGTGATGCTGCCATAATGTTCGTTGTCACACAAATACAATTCACTCTGGCTCATGGACAGAGCTCGCAAAATTCTGGTAACACTACTTGCTATTCGGGCAAGCCACTGTAGACATTTGGTTGTCCAAAAAAACGTCAAGTTGCCCATAATTGACCACATGGACTGTTATTTCTACAAAATCAAGATTCAAACCAAAAGATTTTTTTTTTTTCCCCCCCCAAAATGTGAAATATATACACATTTAACAGTATTTCCACAAATTGTTTCTCAAGTCAGTTTCTGAGTTCTGCATAAAGCTTCTAAAATGCACATTAATGGTCTGAAACAGACTCTCTGCTGTCACCAACACAATAAATACTATAGTGATCATAACTTTGTGTTGTTAGCTGGTAATCAAGCCATGCTGTCACTCTACGAGATATCTTAACTAGCTATAGAATGAGCTGATGACATTCATCACATCCTGATGCTGATGGTTGAGCCTCATCCCGATTCATCCTCACTCTGGCTGTCAACCCTAGTTTTGCGACTTCAAACTGGTTTTATGGGTCAGATGCCTGCTCCCTTTGCCTGAGAAGAACTAATATTTAACAGTTTTGTCTGGAGAGTTTGTGGACAGCAACATAAGGTCATCTATTGTCTCAGCTTTCAGAGATGTACGATAGCATGGTTTTCACTCTGTTCATGCAGGAAAATCCTCTTACAGGTGGCTGTTGAAGGGCTGTGACAATAGGCTTCTGCCCAGGATTTTCTCTGGTATTTACATATTTCTCGTGAAGTGCAGAAGTGTAGTGGATTTTTATGGGATCTTTACGAACATATTTGTACCCCTGACAAAAGGACTTTCACTGTCTGCGATCTGACAATTTCCGGTAAACCTGGCAGAACATTTTGTTCTTCTCTATGCATGTGAGCCAGAAATATTCTTTCATCCACGATGGTACAAAAAAGCGCTTTCTCTATTTCATATTCATTTTTCCTTCTGCCTTCTCATGCTGTGGGAGAAGTTGTTTATCTCCAGCTGCACTGCAAGTAAAATACTTCCCCAGATCTGCCATATTTTAAAAGAAAATGTGGGTTAAGTGTTGCTGGGGGACACGTGGAAATAGCATTTGCATCTTAAGTCAAAGGTGAATCCGTAATGTTTGTGTACATCACCCTGGAAATCACTTAAGCATTACCAATGAAAAACATTGATCCCTCTAAACATGTTTTACCGGGATGATCTGTGAGCAAAATAACTGGCATTTGCGTCACCAAGGTTAATTTAACAACCATATGTAATTTCACCTTTCTATGCCCTACCGTTTGTGAGATACAGTTCGCTGACGTGGCAAACTTACTTTCTAATCACCGTGTATATACATATCAAAAAAATTATTGTTTCTTGTCCAAAGGACAAAATGCTAGAACAATCTTCCGTCCCAAAAAACACACGCACAAATAGAAAATAATTTTGCATTTATTAAACAATTAGCACAATCAATTAGTGATTAATAATACTTTTTGCTTCATGAAATCAAATAAAGAAAACTTAATTCAGTTCAAAACAGACTTGCCAAAACTGAGCCCATCTAAGTTTTGTGCAGATTTTAAAGAAAAATTAATTTGAGTACATTTTAAAACATTTTCTTACATTCAAACTAGATACTTCATCACAGAGTGAAAACGTTATTCTCTTAATGAGAGACTTCAAACAGGTAGAGGATTGGTTTCTAAACAACATTACCCAAAAGAACGGGGATGATGCTTATTTAATACATTTTAGTTTCCTATATGGCCATTGGATAAATAAACAATTCTGGTTTCTGGCCATAGCGCTGTCGGTGAGTTGTGAGAGACTGAGGGTACTCGGCAGACAGTCGAGTCAGAATTTGAAGAAGGTACCAGTATAGTAACAGTGCAATGCTATGGAGTAAATTCAAAAGTTGGATTAAAAGTAATTAAGTCAATCTACAGCTTTACAATCCTACTGGCAATCACCCAATTAAGTAGCTTTTTTTAATAAATAAATTGCTAAACCGTTACATGTAAAACAGTTTACAGATTTTTGTAATTTGTATTATGTTAAATATTCTTCTTAGCTGGCGGTCAGATGTTACTGGGCTCCTACTGTAGACAAAGGCAATGTAAGAGTAATGTTGCATTCATTTAAATAAGTTTGTTACTGTGTGTGACTGAGGGTTTGTGAATTAAAAGGATACGTGTATTTGTGTACTTTTTTTTGCTTTGAGGTTTGTGGTTATGTATTTTTTTTTTCATTTGTACGTGCAACACTTCTGTAGTTCAGAGTTTTCAGGACCTTACGTGGCTCCTTAGAAATCTACAGGAGTTTTTCCAGCAACAGAACATTGACAAAAGAAAAAAAAGCACTTGTCCCATGAGCAAAGTATAATGGTAAAACTTTTTGTTCTGGGTGTAGGCCAATATGAATTGCACACCACTGTGTTTGTTGTGTGTATGTATGTATGTATGTATATATATATATATATATATATATATATATATATATATATATATATATATATATATATATATATATATATATATACACACACACACACACACACATACATACATAGGCATCAAAATAAACTTCACCATTATAACACATTTATTAAAAAAAAAAAAGGTATAGAAATGATGGACTTTGACAAAATGTTTTTGGTTTCTTTTTAATCACTTGATCATTCATCCTTGACCCTGACACACTTGAGTGACTATGAATGAAGAATATGCACTTAATCACCTAATTAGTGAGACAGTTGATTAGACACTGGATATAGAGTGATTTCAGCTGTTGAATTGAAAGCTTGAATAAAAACAATAAATAAATCACAGAAAAAAACAATGCGCCACGTCTGTCAAGACAGCAGCGCCTTCGTGCGATCAGCATGTTGGAGGCTGGACTAGGGCAGCGTATTATGGCTCTCCCATTGGGTGCTCACAGCCAACAATTACAAACCTGGTGAGATGGTGTAACCAGACACAATGTCACTGACAGGCCACAAACTGGGAGACCAAGAGTCACAACACCTGCCCAAGATCAACAGATCATTTTTGTGATGTCAACTGTTAATCAGCACAATAAAAAGTCACTGCCCCTGCTCTAAAACAGAGTTTGTCATTTTTCAATATATCTAGTGAATTTTATCCAAATATAAGTCATATGTTTCATGCTCTGTATGTATGTATGTATGTATGGATTTTCAAGCAATAACTCTGTCATCAGGTAATTGGAAAGGGACTTGCATTATGTCAGAAAATCTGTACCAAATGGGTCAATGATCAAAGGTCATATTTTTAACCCTTTTAATGTCTGAGGAAATTATTTAACTGCGGGCATGTCTATATCTGTAAATAGAACTTTTGGGACAAAAAAAAATAGTTTATTTGATAGTTAGTAAGATCCTTAAAGCACTCCTTGGAAATGCAATTTCTTTCAAGTCCACTAGAGGGGGTTATGAAGCAAAACTAAGGAGTATTTACAAGACCATTTTGGGTACCAATTACCTCCCACTGTAGGGATTGATACCTCTGCATTGGACACAAAACAATTAGGAACTTTGGCAGAGAAATAGTCACCAAATAAATGAAAAATAAGACATGTATGCCTCTACATCAGAAAACATCTGAGGAACAATGAACACAATCAATAAGAGCTTACCAAAGACATAAGCTTATAGTAAGATTGCAGGGTACAAGCAATATATTACATCTTATGCATGCACAATAATTACACAAACACAAAAAAAAAAAAAAATCAGACTCAAACCCACCAATGCACTGCAATGTTCTTTTCTTTGGAAGTACACAACAATAACTCAATATCCCGATAAACACAGTTAGGTGATCAATAGCAAACTTTACTCTACAGTAAATTAATAGTAGTTCATTAAATACTGTTTCTAATAAATACAACAAAGAAATCAACCCGTCATGCAAAGTTAAAGTTGTGTACATCTCTCAGATATAAAGCCAGCCATTTAGAATGGCATGCATTTGTGTAACGTATGATTTTTAATTAATACAACAAAAAAATTAAATTATAAAAAAGTCACAAAATTGAAAGTTAAAAATAAAATTGCAGAAAATCATGTTTCTGTTCTTCTAAATTAAAAATATTATAATTTACTGCTGACTTTTAGTCTTACATGTGTGATAAAACAAGCTGCTGCTGACTGACAGACTTCTTAGTTATGTTTATATGGATTTGATAAAGTAAAATGAACATGCTGTAAATGCATATTTGATCCTATTTTTAAGCTATGAAAATGCAGTGACAGGCAACACCTACCGTATTCTACAAGCATCCTTAGGCATTCAGCTTTTCCATACTGTGCAGCAACGAATAACGGTGTGATTCCAAAGTCATCTTGAGACTCTAGGTCAGCTCCATTTACCAACAATATCTTCATAATATCAGAAAATCCCTAGAAAACAATTAATTGCATGTTATATCCTCATTTAAACATTTTCCACAGAGACAGAGAAAGCATAGTGTCTCACCAAACAAACACAATATTGAAAAAGACTCATTGAAACATGTGTTTATTTTTAAAGCTGCTGCACACTGACAGCATTAAGTTATGGATGTAATAACATGCTGTTTCTTTGTTGTTGTTGTTGTTCTTACATACATCCTGAGCTCAAGTGCACTGGTAAAAGCCAAACTCAGCAGTGTGTAGCTGCCTACTATAACAAATAAAATACAAACAACATCTGTAACGATAGTGGCCCTTCTTGAAGCAGAGGCCCCAAACAAAGCATATACATGTAAAAACAGAGTTAACAACTATGAAACGGTAATTGCCATTCCATTGGCTTTTTTTTTCTCGGAGAACACAAAAGCACTGATAAGAAAGAACAAAATACCTTTCTGGGACAGTATCTAAAGCACAGGGTCGCACCCTCAAACCAGGATTAGTTTATAGTAAACACACTTAGACAAGAGAGAACCCCTTTTTTTTTTTTTTTTTTTTTTTTAAGTAAACTGCAGCAGATCGCAACACCGCCGCCCTTGAACTTGTGAACCAAGTTTAATACACATATCTCTGTATTGTCTCACATGCCATAGACTGTACCAATACGGGTCGCATGGTTAAGAAGAGAGCCATTAAAATCAATCCAGTAAAAACACCAGCTGCAGCAATATCAAGTTAAAAGGGTGGCATTACTTCTGTAAGAAATTACATTGTTTCGAGATTATTAAAATAGAACCCAATGTATTGATTTTTCAAGGGTAAAATAAACCCAGTTTGCTCTGATGCATTGAAGAGACAATGCACACCAGCTGGTACGTCAGAGGCTGGAATGCAAAAAGCATTTTCTTAAACTGCCTCAGGATGGTGCAGCTTGTGTGTGAACAGGGAGATGGTTGGCATCTGAATTACATACATACATAAGAGCTGGGGCACAGTATTTTCTTCATGTTCGAATATTTGCTCAATTTAAATATTTGTTCATTTTCAAAAAGTAATAAAAGCCATTATTTTGCTCAGAACACAGGCAGAGACGGCATAGCAGCAGGGGTACGGGGGGCACGGGGGGAGTGGCCCGTGTGTGTGCCTATGTTTTACAGCAAGACATTACACTATGTAACACGTTAAAGTTGAACAATATCTCAGGAGTAAAGAATACATTGTGTAGGCTTTGCTTCACCCCAGTGAATTTACTACAAAACAAAGGATGCCAAATAGCAGCTCAAGTTAAACATATTTTTGTTTATTCCCAAAATATAGTACATAGAGTTGACACCGCATTTTACTTATTTACTTTTTTTCATTCATTGCTGTTTCTTCGCAGTAAACAGTGGCCTTATACACGTTTTCATAAAGTAATAACACAAGATTTACTTTTTTTAACAGTAATCTCACATATCACATTTATTTGCCATTTGTTAAACTATCGCTCAACTTCTAGTAAGGTGGTAAATAACTGCAAGGTCATTTCTAGTGAATATGAACATCAGATTTTTGTATCCGAATACATGTAAAAAAAAAAAAAAAAATTGTTTTTGAATATTCTGTTATTTGTCCCAGCAAATGCAAATACATATATACAGCTCTGGAAAAAATTAAGAAATCACTGCAAATCTTTCTTAAATCAGCATCTCTACATGTACGGCAGCCATTCCATTCCAGTGTCTGTTGAATTCCAGCACAAGCACACCTCATTCTACTGAATGAGGTACAGATTAGGGGATCGCCTGAACCAAATCTTATTTAATGAGGAAAAGTATAAAAACCACTCCTGTGGTCATCACTATCCTCTTGCAATAGGACCAGCTAGATGGCAAAACAGTGCTAGTAGTACCTCAAAAGTAACTGGAATCAAAAAATAACTATTGACCAAAGAGTTGAAAAGGAAAGTTGTGAATGAGGAAAAGAAGGGTTCAATTCTGGCTTTACTGGCAGAGGGATACAGTGAGCGTCGGGTTGCTTCCATCCTTAAAATTTCAAAAGAAGGCGGTTCATAATAACAAGGTCAAGCAGCACACGTTGGGGACAACAAAGCTACAGACCGGCAGAGGGCGAAAACGACTCTCCACTGACCAGGATGACCGCCAACTCATTCGAATGTCACTCAGCAACCGTAGGATGACATCAAGTGACCTACAAAAAGAATGGCAAACGGCAGCTGGGGTGAAGTGCACGGTGAAATGTGAAAGTGGAGGATCGGTGATGATCTGGGGGTGCTTCAGCAAGGCTGGAATTGGGCAGATTTGTCTTTGTGAAGGAAGCATGAATCAAGCCAAGGTTGTCCTGGAAGAAAACTTGCTTCCTTCTGCTCTGACAATGTTCCCCAACTCTGAGGATTGGTTTTTCCAGCAGGACAATGCTCCATGCTACACAACCAGGTCAATCAAGGTGTGGATGGAGGACCACCAGATCAAGACCCTGTCATGGCCAGCCCAATCTCCAGACCTGAATCCCAGTGAAAACCTCTGGAATGTGATCAAGAGGAAGATGGATGGTCACAAGCCATCAAACAAAGCAGAGCTGCTTGAATTTTTGTGCCAGGAGTGGCATAAAGTCACCCAACATCAATGTGAAAGACTGGTGGAGAGCATGCCAAGACGCATGAAAGCTGTGCTTGAAAATCAGGGTTATTCCACCAAATATTGATTTCTGAACTCTTCCTAAGTTAAAACATTAGTGTTGTGTTGTTTAAAAATGAATATGAACTTATTTTCTTTGCATTATTCGAGGTCTGACAACACTGCATCTTTTTTGTTATTTTGACCAGTTGTCATTTTCTGCAAATAAATGCTCTAAATGACAATATTTTTATTTGGAATTTGGGAGAAATGTTGTCAGTAGTTTATAGAATAAAACAAAAATGTTCATTTTACCCAAACACATACCTATAAATAGTAAAACCAGAGAAACTGATAATTTTGCAGTGGTCTCTTAATTGTTTCCAGAGCTGTATGTATGTATGTATGTATGTATATATCTATATCTATATATATATTCGGATATGTACAAAACACATACACGTGTCCTGTATAACTGAAATCTCGTACATCGGTAGCTCGTATAACGAGGGATTACTGTAGAACTAATTTGAAAATTATATATATATATATATATATATATATATATATATATATCTTATATCTATATATATATATCTATATAATATATATTAATATATAAGTATGTGTCAGTCGTCAGTCAGTAGTATGGAGATATGTAAAAATTAAACTGCTCAGTGACGGTTAAAAGAGAGTGTGAAGTAATAAAGTCAACTAGGTGTAACTACTTCTCGAATCTTATTGAGGAAAACAAGAACAATTCCCGGGGCCTTTTTTCTGTAATTGATAGATTGGTAAATCCTTCCCTCAGCATTCACTGTGATTCATTCGTGTAATTAATTTCTTAATTTCATTCAGTCTAAATTAGACACAGAAAACATATCCCTGTCTGTGGCTCTGACTTATACACGCCACATACACCAAGTGCATCGGCAATGGGTTCCTTTTTGTTAATTACAATACAGGAACTAAAGATGATTGTGATGCAGATGAAATCTGCTACTAGTTCATTAGATCCAATTCCTACTAGGTTCCTGAAGGATGTTTTCAATTAGTTGTGCAGTGACATTCTTGCAATAATAAACAGCTCTCTTGAAACAAGAATAGTGCCACTTCAATGTAAAACTGCTGTAATAAAGCCATTGCTTAAGAAACCTAACCTAGACAGCTTGGTGCTGAATAATTTTAAGACCCATTTCCAATCTGCCTTTTCTTGTAAAGATTTTTGAAAAAATAGTGAGAAAACAATTAAACGAACACCTGATTTCTACAAAATGATGTGAAAAGTTTGAGTCAGGTTTCCGTTGTTACCAAAGCACAGAAACGGTCTTATTAAAAGTAACGAGTGACCCGTTCATAAATGCAGATTCAAACACTACCTCTGTCTTGTTTTTGTTAGATCTCACTGCTGCATCTGACACTGTCTTTTAGATCGTCTTTAAAGACGGGTGGGACTTGAAGGAAATGTTCTGATGTAGTTTTGATCCTATCTGTTAAATAGACAATGCTTTGTTTCAATGGGAGAGTTTTCATCTCAATTGGCAAATATAACCTGTGGTGTTCCACAGGGCTCCTTGGTCCTGTTTTGTTTTCTCTATATATGTTACCCTGGGTAACGTAGCTTCCACTGCTATGCTGATGGCACACAACTGTACACCTCTGTAAAACCTGGTGACACTTCCAATATACCTGTACTATTGGACTGCATTTCTGATACCAAGATTTCTAACAGTTAAATTCTGACAAGACTGAGGTCTTAGTAGTTGGTTCTAAGAAACAAACTGAGTTGCTAGTAGTCAAATTAGGTAATCTGACTCCCCTTCTAAAATCTGAAGTGAGAAATCTGGGTGTCATTCTGGATTCTGAACTAAGTTTTGAATCACATTTAAAAAAAAAAAAAAAAAAAGTTTACAAAATGATCTTTTTACCATCTTAGAAATATTGTTAAAATCAGATTTTTTATCTTATCTTGTTTACTGATGCTGAAAAATTAGTCCATGCTTTTATGTCTTCTAGATTGGATTATTCCAATTCCCTCTTTGCCGGACTCACTAGCATGCTATGGTCTTGGTTGCAGCTTGTGCAGAATGCAGCTGCTAGAGTTTTAAACTATATCAAAAAGATGGTCGGGTTGGTGTCAGACTTTGTCTACCCGAGCTGACCTTTAATTGTTTTTATTCAAGCTTTCAATTCAACAGATGAAATCACTCCATATCCAGTGTCCAATCAACTGTTTCACTAATTAGGTGATTAAGTGCATATGCTTCAGTCATAGTCACTCAAACGTGTCATGGTCAAGGATGAATGATAAAGCGATTAAAAAGAAACCAAAACAGTCATACCTTTTTTTTTTTTAAATAAACGTGTTCTATTAGTTTCTTTTGATGCTATATATATATCATATGGTGCGCAAAGAGCCAAACCAAATGGAATGCAAAGTTCAATTCAATTACATTAAAAAAAAAAAAAAAAAAAAAAAGAAACACACTTCTCTTTACTTATTCAAATTCTGAAATCATCAACCTGGAAGCAGATGCATAGGGTCTGCATTGTAAATGCTTAAAGAAAAAGAAACAGTAAAAATGAGGCATTTTAAATGGTACAGGGAAGGAGCTAGGAATCGTTGTTCACAATCACTGAAAATGTATTTTCTAGTTTATGTTAAAAGCAGGCACCTTGAATTTAATTAAAACCTTCTAGCCCAGTTTTAAAAACGATGCACTTTCCATAGTTACATCATCCTTTCAGATTTCCTCAGGAGACTTGCAGTAAAGCAGCCAGCAACCTTTTATAAGGCTACTAACAAAACCAAGCAGAGCAGCACAGTTCATTTGAAGCATCTTACTGTTTATGAAAAAGGATCCGGACAGATTTGTCCAGAAAAATCAATTCCTGCCCTGTCAACTTGCATTTTACACTTTTAAACCACCACCACCCTGAACAACCACACTTCATGATTGATGATCCCTGTTGTCTTAAAGGCAGACCACTGTACTACTGCACCATTTAACTACAATTCACTTCTGTATTGCTTGCTCTACCACATACAAGCCCGCATAGGTGTATATAGCACACAGTACTTTTGTTAAATACAGTTTGTAAGTGTTTTCCCCAACCACTCACACTCCATAAAATCAAATACAACCCTCTTGTTGGGCAACCCATTTTTTAAGACCCCCATAATAGATTTCTTTATGTTTGCATTTCAATATAAAACAACCTGAAAATAAAACCTGCTCGTCTATAATGGTGTTTTTTTTTTTTTTTTTTTTTTTTAATGCAGTCCCTAGAGTGACTACTATATATGGGTTACACTATAATGACAGAAATAGCTTAGCAGTGCAGCTGTGCCGAACAGCATTTTAATGAGCAGACCTGTAGTCATTAAAAATCCTTGTAACCTGGAAATTTCTCTATCACAGTCTGAAAAATACTGCTGCTGCCCAAGATCCGATTAATATACAGAGGTGGAGCACGTTCCTTGGTTTTAAAACAGAGCAGCAAAACCAGGAGAGCTTTAATCTCTAAACGATCAATCCCATGTTTGAAACACTAGGTGTATTATTTCTGTACAAACAGAATCTGGGTCATAACAGCAGTAATTCTTTGCTGCTGGTCTTGACAGCCAGTCATTCAAATGAACATCTGTCAAGAGTGTGAAGCAGGCATTACATCCAGCGGGACACCTCTGCAGATTCATTATTGATCGGGAATATTAGTCAACCATGCACAAAGGCCCAGTCACCTTATCTTAAAAGCTTTTAGCAAAATAAAACTTCAGTGTTAATATTCAAAACCGCAGATCAGCCATCAAACAGTTTCAGCTGAATGACAAAAAAAGAATTGTTTGTATACTGTACATATATATATATATATATATATATATATATATATTAATAATAAGCGCAACTTGATAGGGGATCTGAGGACACCATTCCAATAAGTTATTGTTCTGTTTAATATGTAATTGAATATTGCAGAAATACCGACACACCCACATATTTA
The DNA here is from genome assembly GCF_017654505.1 of Polyodon spathula. Classification (NCBI taxonomy): domain Eukaryota; kingdom Metazoa; phylum Chordata; class Actinopteri; order Acipenseriformes; family Polyodontidae; genus Polyodon; species Polyodon spathula. Next base: position 75,055,683 of record NC_054538.1, on the reverse strand, counting down.
CAATCTTTATTTTTTTTTTATGTAATAACTTTTTCTGTAACAGAATCCACCAGGCATTATACCATGTAACAATTACTATTATTTTTTTGTTCCTGGGTAGTAAGTGTTATTTCCTAATTGCTTATGCCTCAAAAGTACAGAAAATGGCTATCATTCCCCACAAACTTTGCTTTTGTGACCAGGACAGTGATATTTTGAAATATCACTATTTCCAATGGGAAAACGGGCAAATGTGTGTCTTTTCGTTCACATAAAGTCAGAAAAAAAACAACATATGAATCCAAATTAACATGTATTTATACTAAGGTAATACAAAAATTACTACAAAAGATTTAGAAGTGAGTAGTTTTTCAAGATTTACGATTATACTGTCAATTTACAGTAATAATTACCTATTTAAATAAACTGTCTTCAGATTATTACAGCAGTGCAGCATACGATTGTAAGAACAGAAATGTAAAATATTCTATAAGGATGCATCAGAAGGAAAAATTCCAATTAATAAATGTAAGAAAACAAAATTCACACTAAACAGATAACAAAAACATACATTGACAGCAGTATAAGCCCCAAATGAAACACTTTCAAGTCTAATTAAATGCAGAATTACCCGCTTTAAGAGGAAATTATTTGACCAGTGTCAACACCATTAGATGCTCCTATACATAATGTATTCTATTTTTTAAAAAGTGTATCTTTTGACATTAATAGTTTTTCCAATACTGTGGCATGACAGCAACAGGGACTGTCTCGTTACAGAACCATTAGTAATCACACAACAATACTGTTATGCAGCACATCAAACATTTCACCTGCTACTAAGACTGCATGAGGAGAAAAAAATACAGTGCAGCCACAAGAAGCAATAAATAAACCAATAGGCTACTGGAGCAATACTGCTTCTTGAAAAACAAACAGCACTCACAGAGGGGCACATAGTTTGTTTTACAAATACCAATTTACACTTTGTTATCTCAATTCCTGCTTTACAGGTCATGAATTTTAAGAACACAGGTACACCATGCTCAGAAATGCAATACTTGCTTTGTGCCACAGTGACATCTAGTGAAATCTACAAATAGTACAGCTGCGAGCCACTAAAGATACACAAATCAACAACTGCCAATGCAGTCTGAAGCCTTTTCTCAACCCTATCAGCAGAGCTATTTTACATTTGACAGGGGTGTGCAAAAAAAAAAAAAAAACAGGGGACCAAATGCTAGAAAAAGCCACTTAAACATCTACTTGCCCCCTCCCAGTCACACAAAACACACACAAAAAAGTTGGACATAATCAATCAATTCATGATAAAACACAGGCGGATTCAGCTTGACAGGTTCACAAAATTCTTCAAGATACACAAAAGGTTCCCTGTGACCCCCACCTCACCTCAACAAATTTATAACATACTTTAAAAGGAAATGTTCCTTTCAGTGCAGTTTGGAACACATTTGCGAGTAAATTTAAGTTATTTCACTTAAATGTGACACTTGTGTATTTTTCACTTAGCTAAGGGAAAAACTTAAGGGTGTTGCACAAAACATCTTAACTGCTCTCCGTAGCTAAGGGAAAACACTTAAGTATGCATGGACTATTTAAGATTTCAACCAATAGGCGAGTAGCTTACTGTACTCTGTAAATCCTGTCTCCATGGCAACACTTGGGCAGTTAAGGAAAACTACAGTATGGCTGATAAAAAAAAAAAAAAAAAAACCCAAACTGGACAGAGGATGAAAAACACAATATTTATGAATATAATAAAAGAAAGCAAATAACAGGCAAACTATGTCCGAATTTGACAACTGCCATGAAGCAGAAAAAATTGGCAGAAATAACTGAATGTGTGAATGCAAGAAATTCAATGGTAAATCGCAGCATTCACAAGATTTAAAAAAAAAAAAAAGATATATTCTGATTTCAGAAGAGCATCACAAAAAACAGGTAAACCTACAAAAAATGTACACTAAACATATTTGTTTAAACAATTTGTATGACTGTGTTCGCAACAAATCTGAGAGCAGTATCGTGTATTTAGCAGAATTAACCATTAATCTCACTTAAGATGTTAAGTAACTGGCCAAATGTGTGTAGGTTTTTTTTTTTTTTAAGTATACATTTTTATAGTAATAAAAAGCCACCAGTTGCGAAAAAAAACGAAGTGCTACCTGTCTTTAAAAGACAGTATTTCGGTCAACTCAACAGTTTGTTATTAATTGCTAGTCATCCATTATATCCAAAGGATTTTCTCCTGTAAATTCTTCTGCTCAGTATGGCTCTGTACTCTTCAAATTTCCAAAAATGCCGATTTAAGGGGTCTCAATAGGACATTTACATATTTTCACTTAGTTATCCCCTAAAGTCGTTTGTGCAACGGTTAACTAAAGGGAAATACTTAGATACAAATATTACTTATGTATAACATTTGGGAAAACTAAGGGAGGAATTTCACTTAAGGTGTTATGCAACCGGGCACTCGCCTTCATGTCGCAGTTCAAATCTTCAAATTTGCAGCGTTATTTCACTACAACCATCCCCACATTGACAAAGAATTTCCAAAAGATTCTGATCTTAAAAGTTAATGCTAGAACTGCCACAACAGTCATGCGTTGTGTGCTAATTTCCATTTAAATATGGTGTTTCTGCTATGCAAATGTTAGATATTATGTTCATGAATACATCTTTTGAGTTTTATTTGAAAGTTTGTATTTCATTTTCATGTCGGAGCTGATTAAAATGTACTAGTCAAAATGACTGCTGTCGATAAAAAGCTAATTGATAAACAGACGCAAATGTTGACCAAATTTGCCAAACAATCTGAGACCGCGACTCTAGCCTACTCCTAACAAGTGGCCTGGAACATTGCCCGTGCAAAAAAATAAAAAAACATACTCCAAAGGTGAATTTGTGAAAACTTGCCTTAGGGGTGTTACTGCTATCCCATGTCCAAACAACAATCAACTGCAAAAGCCAATTTCAGACTTTCAGCTCTCACATCACACGGTAGAACATATCCATCTCAGATCTAAATAGTGATATTGAACTACAGCTGCATTCAGAATGTGCGTAGTAAAGAATGCCTTAAGTCACACTCAGTACAGATCCTGCCTGTATGTGGTAGAAGAAAATAAAGATAATTAGCTACTCACCCAAATAAGAAACACAAATAAAACTATGCTTTTATATATAGTGAAAATGTATTTGTTTGGATATCAATATTACACATGTACTGGAAAAAATAATGGTCAGCTTCATTTAATAGTGTGTATGAAAGTAAATGTAGTAAAACATATCAGTGAAATGCTAAATTAAGCACTTTTTAAAGTTTGTGGCTCTTTGTCACTGTACATTTTATTTTGTTGGCTCTTGGTCTGTGAAAGGTTGGCCACCCCTGTGTTAAATCAACACATCAGAGTGCTATTTTATGAGTCCCCAGCTCAGATTCAGAATAGATGGGGTGTTAAGTGGGTCCAAAAATATAAATAAATAAATAAATAAAAAGCTCAAAGAGCTCACACTGTTTACTCAAAATGCCAAATTTTGCTAGACTCATTACTAACTTAGTTAAATATAGCACCCTCATTACCCCCAGGTCATGATATCGCCTTGTGAATCTCACCCAGGAAAATGCTTACAAAATGATATATTATCCAGAATTTAAAGTTTTTGTGCACACTCAAGTACTTCATTGATGCCTTACAAAAACAGTGGCATATCTAACTAAGTAACTTCTGGTTACGTAAACAGGCGGGAGCCACAGATATGAAGGAAGGAGAATAATGTAGACCATATTCATTAATTGAAATATAGGGATGGCGTGCTGTTTTTGTAAGTCAATGTGCATAAAGGTAATAATAAATAAAAAAAAAATTAAAAAATAAAATAAAAAATGTAATCTCCTTTGCAACCCTGTTTGAGAACCCCGCTGAAGATGATGGTCTTGAACAGGACGTCTTCTCCTTGAGTACATATACACAAATACCTTGAAACACAATTTGGTCCCTCTTGCAGTCAGTAGTGGCTAATATACAGTTATCCCATCAAAATAAGTCATGCATTCATATTAGGGCCAACAGCAAGACCCATGCAGGCCATATGCCACGAAATATGTTCAAAATAAAACAAACATTCATAGAGTAAAATGTGCTGTTTGCTGTCAATGTGAACTGCTCTGAAGTCGGTTACAACCAAGTCTCCAAGTAAGAAAGAGGCAGATTCAAGAAGCTACTCAGCTAGAAGTGTGCACCAAAGGTGGGAGGGGGCAAAGGGGAGGTAAGGTACCATAACAGGGTTAGAAACTCACGCTCGCTCGGGGCGAATTAAATCTAATGAGGACTAGTTGATGTCTGTCTCAATAGTACTCTGGGCGACTACTTGAAACACATATACTCTCACGCTCAGTCTTGTGCTAAAAAAACGCAGGGAAGTTAATTTTCTATAAGTTGTAGCAGTGCTGAATTAGCATTCACAAATAATGCTTAGAAAAGAGTCACTCGGAACTGAAACCTCCCTTCATCTCCCCTGCAATGCCAAGCCCATTTAATAACATTTTACATTTGTGTTCTCCCTCTGTGCGGGATGAGAAGTTTTTCGTTTGAACTTACTTTAAAAGATGCAACGAGTTTCAGTAAGTGTAAATTCTTTTTATAAAAATGTGATTTAAAGTGGGTTACGACCCTGAGTGAAGACGTCATTAGCAAAGGGGGTCGGTTGTACGAACAAGGTCAAACAATAGGTCACGTTTTACTAAACATTTTAAAACCAATAAGCAATTACAATAATGAGCATTATTGTAGCATGTTGTTTAAAACATAATAGCACAATACATTCAAAATAAAAGTTGAGTTCTTATCTATAAGCAGTAACATGTTTAAAACTTGGGACTTGCTGTCTGTAGCATATGTTACATTATCGTCAGCATATTTTAAGTGACTGGAAGCTGAAATTACTTTTTTAAAAACACACTTTTCTTATACCAATACAGTACTGCTGAGTGGTAATCGGTTTGTTTGAAAACCAGGCTTTAAATCACTGATAATAGGGGCATAGGCGGTGATTCCGTGAGCGCTCTGGGGCTAGAGCACCAATGGAGGAAAATAAGGTCCTGCATAGTGCAAATAAATCACCTGTTCTGTCAAATTATACTGTGGATGCTTCACAAGCAGAGCTATTATTGCAGTGTTTAAAAATATAAAATCAATTTATACAAAAGTCTCCCAGCTTTCTTGAAAATATCTCCATTTCCCTCATTTCTTTTGTATTTGTTATACTCTTATTAGATTCTACTGCACTTGCCAACTGAGTTTTCTCCCACTGCTAATTAAAAAAAAAAAAGAAAAAACCCCGGGGGCTTTAGTAAAACATACTGTTTTTAAATTGGGACTTTAGTGTAGACTGCATGTGTACATGAGCACATTAACCATTGTAGATAGTAGCCAGCCAGCATTTTTGCAAATAGCAACACATGTAATGTACAATAAAATAAACATTATTTGTATCATTGTTGTCAATTCCAGGCAGAGCTTTATGGTCGGCAAGGTGACACAAATGAGATAATTTTTTCCTGTCATCCCGTCTGGTGCTGTCAGTGCGAGTTTCTCAGCACACAGTACAGTAGTCGATCAGTAACGAGGTGCAAACAGGTGACTGATCGATCTGTATGAGCATTTATGAAGGTGCTTTGTTAAAAAAAAAAAAAAAAATGTAAATATAAATTTATAACAGTGTTTTTCTTTTAGAAAAATAAAATCTAAGCCTATTTTTAGGGAACCCAACCGTTGTTGTTGATTCCAACTCAGACACTTCACATAAGGACTGGTAAGTTTACATCAGGACTAGCAAGTTTCAAAAGGTACTAGTGCTTTGGACTAGTAGCACAACATTCTTAGTTTCTAACCCTGTACCATAACCATACTTGAATACGTAATATCCCAGTGAGAGAAACAACTAGCAGCCCATTCCTTCAAACACACATGATCTGCCCCATCATTGCTAGAAGACAATAGGCGTAATCCCAGATAAGTCCAAAGCTCAATTTAAGACAAGACACCTACTGCAAACTAATTACTTAGTGAATACTAACATAAAAAGAAAAGAAAATGGTTACATTTCAGGCTAACAGTGCCATAATCACACTTTCCAATGACTTCTGCACACCTTGTTGCTAGTCCTTCTGAAGTAAAGTACTTTCTACATGAACATATACTGCCTGTCCGCTTTATTTGGATCAGTATACCTGACTGGATTTAGCATCGCCTTAGCTGGGGGCAGATTCTCCTGATACACCTGTTTGCTCTGGAAGGCCTAACTATGAAATCCACCCAGCAATGCTGCACGTCTAGCCTGATGGCAGAGGCTATTTTCAAGACAGCAATGGACTTGTTCTCACTGTGTTAGAATGGTTTGAGGAGCATGACAGAGATTTCTTCCATGGCCACCACCATCCTCAGATCTCAAGCCAACTGTTTTGGGATGAACTTGAATGGCACATTCATCGTCAGGATTCGCAGCCTACCTCTCTGCACCAATTGCGTGCAATATCAAATCACTGAAGACATGAACATCCCTTGAGACACCTTAAAAGCCTTGTGTGGCATTAACCTAAGTCACGCTGTGATCACAGCAAACTGTGGCCCATCCCAATATTAGGTACAGGTCCTAACAGTGTCACAAAATGAGTGCTGTAGTTTAGCTTTGTTCATTGATACAGGTATTAGCATCTGATTTACTAACACATGTAAAAAAAAAAAAAAAAAAAAAAAATAATACAATTTGTGTACCTGAAAAGCAGCTTGGTGTAAAGAATTCCAGCCACACCAGGAATGTGATCCATTTAGACTGGCACCCTGCATCACCAGCAGCTTCACCACATCTATGTATCCACCTTCTATGGCTTGACATAGAAAAAAGATAAACAGCACATTAAAATACTTGTTAGGCCTTACAGCAAAGCATTACTAATCATTGCTATTAACACAATTGTTAAACATTTAACATGTAGTTTTGTTTGTTTGTTTGTTTTGTTTGTTCGTGGCATTGTTTTGTTTTCTTTAAATACCAGAAGTTAGCATTATTATTATTTATATACATTAATTTGTTTTTACAAAATATGATTAATAGATAACATGAATCAGTTTTTCAGATGCAGACATAAACTAGAAATGTGTGTGGTCTTTAGTTGAACTCTTGCTACACATATATAGAAAAATGCTGTAGAAACAAAAAAAAACAAAAACAACAAGCAAGACTTATTGCAGAGTTAACTGTTTGCGTGTTGACTTGGTGGCTACTTCGTACTGATGCCAAGTGTTTCACTGCAAAATATTTCAGTGCCTCTTACTCTCTGGCTCCCCCATAAAGAAGGAAAAAGAAAAAAAAAAGCATCTGCAGTGCAGTCTCTTGTTAATAACCCAAAGAAAATGTATTGTGCATTTTTCCTAAATGCATTTCTTAAGCAATCTATGATTTAACAAATGTCAGAAGTACTGTAATGTAATAGGACAAATATAAAAAAAGTCTATTTCTGAAATGAATTTTCCTTCACATATTGAATATCTGTTATAAAATAGGGTGTAACAAAACATAACCTACAGCTGAAGTATGCAGCTTTTTTTTTTTTTTTTGAAATCTCTGAAGGATTAAATAAAAAATATCACAAATCTACTGTATGGTTAATACTGTCTTTACCTAAAAACAGAGGTGTTTCCTTTTCGTTGGTGACTTCGTTGATGTTTGCTCCGGCCTTTAGGAGAATCTCAGTGCTTCTAAGACTGCCATGTGAAGCGGCGAGGTGCAAAGCTGTTCTACCTTCAAATGTTTGTGAGCTCAAGACTGAGCTGGATTCAGCTTAACACAAAAAAAAAATTAAAAAATAAAAAAAAATAAAAAAGTTATACAAAGCGGATTTCTGAGGTACTCTTATCTTTACTAACTTTTATACTTTTGTATAGCAAACCCCAAAACATAGTATACATCTAGTACTACTGTTTTCTGTTGACATCATAGTGAAATACTAAAGAGCTGCTGCCATTTGTGGGTCTCCTGCAGCAATAATACATTAGTGGAACTGCTGTTATGTCAGAGAGGATCTGAGGATCTAACCCAGTAGGTTGTCATAACAATACTGTTTGAATAACACCTGAAATAGGTATGACACTTGCATGAAATAAGTTCTTAAAACGTTACTCAAATATGATGATCTTACCCATCTCAGCAAGGTACATGTACACTCACAACATACAGGGTAAGCATATTTCTGTGGTCAGATTTTAAATTTCCAGTGAAACCAGCCATGAGGGAAAGGGTGTTTTCATTTGTGACAATCATGAACATGAACATGTTCACTGGCACAACTGTGGGTGTTTTCTTTTGTCCTTTATAGCAGAAAGGGCATTGCACAGAATCATAAATGAAAATGTGAAAGCTTTTGTGTGTGTGGTACCAAGTTTAAAAAAAAAAAAAAAACAACTGTCTTAAAGAAGACTACTTTTTTGTTAATTTAGCAGCCAAGCTTGGGCCAGGCCATTCCAAGCATTTACATATTTTTCAATATAAAAGAATACCGACCCATGTAATGGAATACAAGTACTGTACCAGCCCTGGTCTGTAGCCAAAAACTCATTTGACACAAATGCTGTCAGAACTGAACCGCTGAGAATTTGCCAGAACTTGTACTTTATAAAATGACACACACATTAATAAAAACCTCAGGTATAAACCGCGAATAACATTAAATTTGTGGTGTTAATGACAACATTCCCTCCTCATCAAACTACCAGGTGATACACCTGGGCAAACATTTTAACAAATACTGTGCTTACCTGTTTCAATCAATACACTTAGACATTTATATGAATCGTGAAATGCAGCTTCGTGTATCGGAATCCATCCCCTGTTATCAGAAACATTTATGCTGCGGCCTTTTTTAATAAGCTTTCTTAATAGTTTTACGTCGCCCTCTCGTGCAGCAACGCCAACAGCAGAGCACGTGTCAGAGTATGCCTCAGTGAAATCCATTATTTTTTAATGCTATTTTGGAATTCAACTACAAACTGTATCACACAGCAATTTAAATTTCTAACGTCTCTAGTGTCAGTGCTATCACACTCTCTTAAGCACTCGAACCAGACCACGATTGTGTCTTCTCCTCGGTTTTGCATTCGCTAATCGCTGAATTCCTCAAAACTAAACAAAATGATTCGATCTTAAATACCAATGATATAAGCTTTAATTATACGCTTATCGTCACAAAACACAATAATTATTGTAACTTATGTTAAGGACTTCTATTTAAAACTATACATAAAACCGACAGCTCCACAATTACGTCCCACTTTTGCATCACTTGCACACAAACTAGCAAACTACAGTGCGTTACTACGTCCTTCCTCGGCGCGCGACAGACTATCTTAACATGATTGGTTGATTTCCCAACGTGGTCTTCTGTTATTTTCCGATTGGTTGAGACATTATGAATTTGCATTCTGGGTGCTGTAGTTTTAATTTCGTATGTGTACTATTAATAAAGGAAATTTAACACGTATTTAAACTTTAATTGACATATGTAACAAATACAAAACAGCAATTTAAAATGCTTTTGGCTTAACATCTTTGTTTTCTATATTTTCTACAGATGAAGACGGGTTTCAAGGACTACAAATAAGGTTACTCAATATACGAGGAGACGATGGGCTTGTGAGTTAGTTAGCTACGTTACAAATATTATATGTAGCACTATGCAAATGAAGGGACAAGCTTAACCGGTATGCTGTGTTGAAATGAGACGTCCCTGTAGTTAAAACTGACACACAGCACTGAGCAGCAGCCTGTGTAGTTTCGATTAAAAGCAGAGTCCTGGCTATTTAAAGAAATGTGGGTTTTCGGCTACGGATCTCTTATTTGGAAAGTCGATTTCCCATTCGAGGAAAAACGGGTTGGTTACATTACCGGTTTCAGTCGGAGATTTTGGCAAGGAAGTACAGACCACCGCGGTGTGCCAGAAAAGGTGAGAATTAAGAAGACCTTTGCAAAAGAATAACGGGTTTAATTATACAACCTTTTCATTGTGTGAGTACAGCATGCCCATTGATTGTGCTGAGAAATCTTATACGGGATGGCACGTTTTATTGAAAGTTGATTTGTTGGTGTACAAATATAATAGTCTTTGGAAATATGCCACGTTACTGTTAAAACAAGGTTGTGGGAAGGTTATCCCAGCTATATCATTTCAATATATTTTCGTCATCATTATGTGAAGTAACCCTGTACACCCCTATGCTCCTATGAAATACATTGCTGACTAATAGTGACCAATAAAATGGCATGCCTGCTTCCGTTGACACAGCTGAATAAACTTGTCGCCCATTCACAAAGGAATCAAAAAGGTAAAAACATACAGACTTGAACAGGGGCTGGACAAAACATTTGAAACCCCTGCTGTAACACTGTCACAACAGTGCACTGACAATGCATAGTTCTGGTGAGATGGCTAACCATCATTAAACAGACCCTGTGAAACATCAGTCATTTGTGACATATACTGAAGCAGCTGCCTTCTGCCCACCATGACAAACGAACTTCCCTTAGCCTTGTTTTATGAGGTTGATGGATGCAGTGTTCACAGTTCTGTAAATGAATTGGTCCTGCTGTGGACATACACCATTATATTTTAGTGCAAAGTATCAATTACACGTTTAGATGTCAGTTACTGTCTGCTGTTTCCCGCCATGTTTGTATTTAGACTTTCAAAGGTCTTCAGTTTTAAAGGTGTTACTATGTTTATTATGGAGGGTAAGGCTCAAAGAATGTCCATTCCTTTTTTTTCTTAACCAGATAGTCTGGTCAGACAACCTGTATCATTTTAAAAAATTGTAAATTAGATTTACTGTGCCAGTCAGATTGTGCAAACTTTTACAAATGTTCATTTTTTAAACATGGCTGGCAGTATACCAGGTGTCATAGATGGGAAATGGTGTAACATATGTACACTGTAGGTGAACACTGGGCACACGGGAGACATTTATGCATTTTGCCACCAGTGGGTGTAAATGTAGCCCTCATTTGTACAATACAAGGAAATGTTGAAGCAGGCTGAAATCAGTTTGATACTGGCTAAAGAGCTGTCAGTATGATAGGGCAATGTTAGTGAACCTTTACTATCAAAATAGAACAACTGATTTGGCACATGAGATAATATTACATATACAGTAAAGTTTTAGTTTTAGGTTCTGTATTAAAGTCATTGTTTTTTTCTTTCTTTAGCCTGGCAGAGTGGTGACACTGGCTGAAGATCCCAAGGTAATGAGTCCAATAAACTGTAAGAGCAGGCATCGGTGGAGCCTTGAACAAAATCCTGACATGAAATTGAAAATGTGGTTGGGTCAAACATAAAATATTTCAGATATAAGTCACTGTTTGAAAACTAAGACAAATAAGTTAGAAATGTTTAACCAAACATAATTTTGAGTTCCCAGTAAACTGTTACCTGGGATATCTCAGGACCTGTTTGAGCTACGCTCCTGCAATTTATCAATTTCTCTATGAGTTTGTTATCTCTGACAATACTGGCGCCACAAACTCCCCAGAACTGAAATGTTCCAAAAGAAACATATCTTTAAAACAGGGGGTTGGACATTGTGATCAACTGAAGATGTACAAACAATAGCCAGAATAATCAAACTGAAATGTTGGCATTCCTATAAAAATGATAGGTGCGAGAGGACACCAAGCATGCTACCACATGTAAAGCATACACAAAAATAGCTTGTTAGTGTTTTAAAAAAGCTTTGGGAAGCATTGATATTAGGGTTTAAACGCCATGACTAATCATTAATTTAGGTCTATGCTGATAACTATTCAGTGTGCAGCTAATGCTTACACTGCCCTTTCTTGTCCTTCTCTTGATGTTTTTTTTGTTTTGTTTTTGTTTTTTAACAAAAACTCTCAGTAAAATAACACTGTCGAATTGCAGAGTTGTATGGGAAGTTTGGACAATAAACAATTTACAAACCTGTCTGAATTCAGAGCTCTTGGAGTTAGAGAGGGTCAGATAGGGTCAGGTGCAACTGTTTTTAACCGACTGTGTACAATACACAATGTAATCATTTCAATCCACACATTTTATATAATTGTAAGCCATGCAGTATTTGTTTGAGGAAGTAACACATGTATGTTTTTGCCAATCAGTTATCTCAACAGTAATCTATTGCACCATAAAGGAAAGAAGAAAATGCCACCCAGTTTCCCTCCCATCTTCTGCAAGAACTGAATTTGAACTGGTGTAATGTTTGCATGTGGGAGGCAAAGTTACATTTAATCTCTTAATGATTGGTGTCAAGGTTTTATTTCTCGGACATTTTTTTTTTATGCAACTGGTTCAGTCGGTTTATCAAGTTAACCATAGATCAAAAGTTAGAACATTTGACTCCCAAATGTACATTTAAATAATTGCTAATAGATGAATGTATGTTTAACTCCACAGGGGTGTGTATGGGGTGTTGCTTACAAACTGCCCGTCGGAAAGGAGAAAGAAGTCAAGGAGTATCTGGATTTCCGAGAGAAGGGAGGCTATAGGACGGAGACTGTGATGTTCTACCAAAAGGATCCTTCAGAAAAACCTTTCGGCACTCTTCTGTATATTGGGACATGTGATAATCCCAACTATCTTGGCCCAGCCCCTTTAGAAGTGATTGCTGAACAGATCTGTTATGCAGTCGGACCAAGTGGTAGAAACACAGAGTACCTGTTTGAACTGGCAAACTCCATTCGGAGTCTGGTGCCAGAAGATGTAGATGAGCATCTTTTTTCTTTGGAAAAATTAGTCAGGGACAAAACAGGACTGTGAGTTGTCTATGAGAAAAGTTGCTGCAGTCCCATTCATTTTATACGTGTTCTGCAGAGTATAGTACAAATGATTAGTAGAGTATTCCTACAGAATTCAGAAATTCTGGACCATTTAATAAGTCTTGCTGGGGCTTAATTGAGGATTGCTATAAAGTAATGTACAGTTTGCTTTTAATGACGTTATATCAAAAAAAGTAATTGTATTGTGATATTTATTCATATGGAATGGATCAAATACATGTTCTGGGATGAATGCGAATAGAGGGCTACAGGAGCTGCACTGTACATTCAGATTCAGGTGTCATATGATAGGATATGACTATTGGTAATGTAGGTACCAAGTTCCAATTTCAGGGAATTCCTAAAACATGTTACAGTACAGCACAAAAGCCTGTCCATTCAGCTGGGTGAGAGCTGACCATTGCTGTCCAGTTGTCTATAGTGAAGTGCAGTGCTATAAAATAAGTGTTCATATTTCTGGTTTGTCTTTAGACATTAACACCACTGCTGTACAAGAAACCCAAATAATTCAGTAATGAAGTATTGTTAGGTAGACTACTGTAAGTATAACTATACATCCATGTAACTCAAACTGTTACCTTAAACGTATGTGCTCTGTTAAGAGTAGCATTTATTAAAAACAAATACATCTGTATTAGTAAAAATCAGTTTTATTAACATTAGAAAACCACAATCTTCATCTCAGGAATCATTTTTAATTATATTTTTTCCATTGGCCATCTCATTGTATGTTTCAATAGAATTAATTTGCTGCTTAAAACGTAATTTGTTAGTAAAACCATGCATTTTCTATAATGATTCCCAACCAAAGTAGATGATTTAATGAGATTCACTGTATCAGATGTGATACAGAAATGGGCATTACAGGGCTACTGTTCTAGCTGATTCCTCCTTTCTGCTTGCATGTCTGGACTGCAAATTATTAACATTTTCAAGAGCCGTACAGCTGCAGGCTATGGTGAGTTAACCAAACTAGCTCCTAGCGGGACCTTTCCAACTATGCTTGAAACTCATAATAGATTAATAGCATTTTACTTATAGCATGCCATGTTAACCCTATAAATGCATATTGCCCAGAAACATTGATAATATAACCATGTGAAGAAACAAAATAGTCTCAGAAAAATAAAAGGGGTGCATGCAGTAATAATGTTAATTGAGCTAATAAGTTAACAGAATTGATTTAGCGTTGGTTAGCAGACCTTTCACTTCATTGCTTCCTATATTTCACACCCAGCTTTTCCATAAAACTAGAAAAGTCTGCAGTGATATGTTTTACCATAGGGGGTGGAATTCGCCATGACACTGCCAGCTAATGGTACTCTGCAGCGAATGGGTTACTTTAACAGCGGCTGGCAATAGTGATTGTGAAGCATCCACGCTACCGTTTGACGGAACTTACCGGTTTGGACTGAAAGATGTATGTGGACCTTTTTAACTGTAGCCATGTTTTAAAGCAACATTTTTAGCATGACAGATCCTTATCACCTCTGTCTAATAAAACACTATTCTGCATTATTCTACTTTAGCCCTATACGTTATACTGGGTGATGATATCCTAATGAAATATTAGCCTGCATATATTACTGTATCTTAATCTAAATAGACCTGAAAATATCAAAATGTTAGATCATAAATAATGAATCAATCATAATTGAAGCGTTTGGCTGTATTAACAAGCTACGTGACATCTGTACAACAGTTCAATAAAGATACATTCATGATGGCTTTTTTTTTTCTCTGTGTGAATTTTGTTGGGTTTTTGTTTGTTTGTTTGTTTTGTTTTTCTAAATTGAAAAGTTTGTTTTGTCATTTGGATCATGCCACTAGCCGGTAAACCCATCTTTTGCTCGTGAAATCACTACACTTTTCCACTTGGATGTCTTTTTTAAACGATTCCCCGTGGTGACAAATCAGTCATAAACCAACACGTGCCATTGCCATGTTTTAATAAATAATCATGTGCTGTTTCAAAGACTGTGAATGATTCGTTTCACATCACATGGTTTCATCAATGGTGACTTAAACATTTAAAAGTGTGTTGTCACCGATTAAACGACTAGTATCAACTGCCTACATTCTTTTTTTTTCTTTTCTATTTTTGTACTTTATGTTAATTTTGAGGATCTGAATAATATCAGTGCTGTCAGCTGTCAGTCACGAAGTTTTAACCCCGGAGCGCTAAAATGTGCTGACCTTACAAAGGTAACACGAAATCCTGCTGTTAGGACACTGCACTCTGATTGGCTATCACATTATTGTAATCCTCTCACCATACCCTAACCCTAACCTCAAGGTCAGTATCCTATACTGCAGTCATTACCCATCTAAAGTAGTTCATGTTTGGCAGTGAATAAGCGTTCTTGTTACTTAAAAAAAAAAAAAAAAAGTGACCGGAGTTGCTGCCTTTTCCTCAGTTTTCCTGACAGGAACATTTAGTGGTAACTTTGTAAACGCTGCCTAAGCTGATGTTTGTTAATACCGGAAGTAGACGTGGCAGTAATTACGGTTCTTCCGGATTTAGTGTTGTCAAATGAACCGTCGACAGGCTCAGGGGCTGCTGTCCCAAATCATAGCAGTATTACACTCTTTCTGACCTGGGGTCTATTCTTTAATAACATCACCCTGATGTAGATCTATAATAGCTGTTTTAAATAGCAACACAGCGTCGTTCGTTCAAAATGTGTAAGTTTGCAGAGGGCAGAGTGTGGGCATTGTTATGGGGTATCTTGGAAGTATGTTGGGTGATCGCATCGGCTGCCCAGGGTGCAGCGTCGCCTTTCACAGATGACATCCCCTTCAGAGTTACCTGGCCTGGATCTGAATTCACAATGGTAAGTGCTTTTAAATATGCCAAACCTACATATTAACTTACCGTATTATTATCTGAATTGTGTAAAGTGAAAATAATACACGTATATTATCCATCAGCACCTTTTAAAAAAGGAAGGCGTTCTGTTATTGTTGCAGGGTACATAACCACGTTAAAATTTAAAAACCAGCGAGCACATTTGTATAAAAATGTGTGTAAAATAAAAAAAATAAAAATGTACCCGTCGTTAAAGAAATAGGTTAGTATGAGTGAGACCAGATTTATGCATTCGCTGTTCTTAATCAATACCCTTGTACTGAAATAGGTTTTATCTTGTATATTTCAAACGTTTGACATGCTGGTGTTTGAATTCTATGTACTAGTATTACCACCCTGCTGCGAATCTGTGTCATTAGCATTGAGCATTTTATTTTATAAAAATGCATTGCATGAGACATTTCAACACATGACCGTATTATAATGTGTGCCTGCTATAAGTGCTGTGTTTGCATGATGCTCCAGTGATTTCTCCATGTTTAAATTTGAATATAAATCATGCGGTATGGTGAGTTGCTGGCTTTCTACAGGTTGTTTTTTACTAGGAAAGCCAGATAGGAACCAGCATGGGTTAGAGGTTGTTTTGAGTTCTGCTTTTTAAAACATCACAGGCTGTTTGAAGCTGATAAGCAGACCTGGAAATGTGAACTAGAATTGTATCAGAAATCTTAAACGGTGTACAGTAGTCTTCAGGTGAAAGGGCACAAGTGCCAGTTTAGAAATGACATATTTCACATTCACCACATGTTAAAAAATGAGACATTTAATGTGAATCTATAATAATTCACTTGTATTAATTTCACAATGACATAATGCCATGCATTTCCAGTTCAGCAATATAACTACAGTATTGTTTGATAATTGTGATCATGACCATTGTCATTGGCGAGTCATTGTCTGTCTTTCATGATTAGCTGATGTGTTGCTATTTATGGAGAGTGGTGTACCCCAGCAATAGGTCAATATTGACCCTTAAAGCTCTAGTTTAACATGCTGTATATGTTCTGTTGATTTCTAGCCAAAAACTGGTGTCCTATACAGAGAGGAAGAATATGTCATCATGACAACGACCAATAAAGAAAAGTATAAGTGCATGCTTCCTTCACTGGCAAGTGGAGACGAGGTGAGTGTCAGGTCCAGACAAATATTTTGTTTCTTTGAATCTTCATTTATCATAATGTTATACTTGGGCATAAGCATTATTTTTTATTTCATGTACACACTATATATCTGAAACTGTTTGAGTTAAAGACTGCATATTGGTAGGTGCACTGTGCTGATAACCATAACATGGACTTCTCACATAATGACTTGTGCTTTCTTATTTCAAAGGTATATTCTTTGAATGTTTTTGCTAGTGTTTGCAATATTGTGAAGAGTAGCACACATTTTCAATTTCAAATGAAAAAGATAGATGGTTACCAATACGTAACCTTTTAAAATATTTTCTGTTTAAGCCTTTATTTAGTGAAAGCAGGAGTGATTCATTATCCTTTCTTTCCCCTATTAGGATGATGATAAGAATTACAGCGGCCCAAACCCTGCAGATCTCCTAGAGCCACTATTTAAACAAAGCAGCTGCTCGTACAGAGTAAGTGATTGCTCATTTGATAATGTATCATGCATTCGTAAATCTTTATAAATATTGCTATACATTAACAACTTGTCTATTTTCTTGTTAAACATTATATATATATATATATATATATATATATATATATATATATATATATATATATATATATATATATATAAATATACTGTATACTGTATATATGTATATATGTGTGTTTGTGTATATATGTGTATGTGTGTGTGTATGTATATATATATATATATATAAGGGCGAAACTTCAACAGCACTGATGTTGAAGCTTTGGACGAAACTAGAATCACCGAAATTAATGGCGTGGGTGAACCAGATATGCCCAGCATTGATGTTGAAGGCTTTGGTGAAACTAGACTAGACCAAATAGATCTTAAAATAATAATTATAACTAGAACTGCCAGGCAGTTTTATGGCTCCCAAGCCCCTGTATCAGTACCCGTCTAAGAGTGTTTAGGTCTCAATATGCCAAGTTTAAAATCAGGAACTTCAACAAATCCGCACAAGAAGATTTTGAAAGTTTTTTTTCCAAAAATGCATCAGGCAGCCATCTTGTTTAACGCACAAATGCTATTTTGGAAAATGTAAATTGTATTGACACAGGCCCGATGGTTTTCAAGTTTGGAGTTAATCAAGTGAACCGTTTTTAAACTGAAGCAGTTTTAAATATATGAAGAAAATGTAGGAGTGGCAGCCATATTGTTTCACGAAACATACCATTTTAACATATTTGTATTGCGCTGTCACTGGAACGATGCCTACCAAGTTTGAAGTCTGTTGGTCAGACTGTTTTCAAATAAAAGCAGTCTGCTGTTAAGGGCGCATTTCGGTGAAATTTGCGGCAGACATTTTACTATTGAATTGTATCACAGCTGCTTCTGCTTTGCAAGCAGGTTTGGATTCTGACAGTATCTGCCAAGTGTCAGATCAAACACTTCAGCGGGGCCAAATAAGAACATTTGCTGAGGTTTCAAGAAGAAATGCATCACACGGTCATTTCGGTTTAACACCAGTTGTATTGCTCTAGTGTCAAGGATGATGCTTGTTAAGTTTCGAGTTAGTCAAGTAAATCGTTTGTCAACTGAGACAGTTTTAAATTTCGGATGTAAACGTACATCTGGCAGCCATGTTGTTTTATAAAACATAACCATTTTGACATATTTGTATTCCTTTGTTACTGGGACAATAACTGCCAAGTTTGGAGTTGTTGGTCAAATGATCTTCAAATAGCAGCAGTTTGCTGTTAACGCCGCATTTCGTTAAAGTTTGTGGCAGCCATTTCGACATTAAAATTTATTGCAGAAACTTCTGCTTCGCAAACTCGATGCGGGTTTGGATGCTGATTTATATATGCCAAGTTTCAGATCAATCACTTCACCTGTTTCCAAGAAGATGATTTCTAAAGGTTTCTAAAAAATGCGTCAAACGGCCATTTTCGTTTCCGGTCAACACAGTTTTTTAAAAGTCGGTTGTATTGATACAGTTTCAGGGAAGATGCTTGTGGGGTTTGGTGTTAGTCCAGTAAATCATTTGTCAACTGACACAGGTTTAAATTTCAAATGTCAACGTATAACTGGTGGCCATCTTGTTTTGTACAACATCAGCATTTTCACATATTTGTACCCCATTGTTATTGGGATGATAACTACCAAGTTTGGAGTTTGTTGGACAAACGTTTTTTCAAACAGCACCAGTTTGTTAGGGGCGTGTTTCAGTAAGATTTGTGGCAGCCATTTTGACATTAAAATTTATTATAGCGACTTCTGCTTCGCAAACTTGATGCAGGTTTGGATGCTGAGATATTTGCCAAGTTTCCGATTAATCACTTCACCAGTTCCCAAGAAGATGATTTCGAAAGGTTTTATCGAAAAATGCCGAAGGGGGGGACCTTTAACAATAACAATAGGCTTCCCAGCCTTTGGCTTGGAAGCCTAATAATGTGTGTGTGAGATATTTATGTCACTGTCTAATATACTGTAATTATGAACATTTACAAAACAATTCTGAATAGAAATCGGATGGTTTTTAATAAAAAAAATTTTTAAAAGTTCATATATCCAATCATTATTAATTTCACATTATTTTCAGATTGAATCTTACTGGACATATGAAGTGTGCCATGGGAAGCATGTTCGCCAGTATCATGAAGAGAAGGAGACCGGGCAGGTAAATATAAATGGGGTTACCATAGAAGCATTTAACTATGGGACTGTCGTTTGCTGAAATACATAACAATATGTAAACGGAGAGAGTCTGGAAGGTGTTTGATTCATGTGTGTTATGTCCCTGCAGAAAATAAATATTCAAGAATATTACCTTGGAAGTATGATTAAAAAGAGTGAACCAGCCACAGCAGGTAAGCCAATATAGCCTTTTAAAATATCTTGTTTCCATCATACTAGAAACAAACAGAGCAGCAAAACCAGTCTTTCTGTAGCAGAGGAGTTTGATGGGCATCTTGCATTGATTAATGGGAGACATTAGGGATACCATATAATTGGATACAATACGAAATCATGCAAGGTTCAGTTGTGCTGGCTTGGTGGTATCAGTTTGGATTACGTTTCATAGGCGGGGGAATAACAACTGGAATACATGTCTTAACTTTTGCGTGTATTTTTTGTAGTAGTGGAATCAGAGAAAATGGAAGAAACAGAACAGAAAGAGGCAAGTGAAAAAGATGTAATGCTTTACTGCATTGGTAGGTAAAAAAAAATCATTTGAGGTTTTTCTCAGAGGTTTGGTTGCTTTTCAAACTAGTATTTCAGTCCAATAAGCTCTTAGTCAAGTTCTGTTAGTATTAAGTGAATACCTAGCAGACCCTATTAAAAGAACTACGCTTGACTGTAAAGACAGACCCTTTAAAATGTGCTGTACTAGTATCTCACCACCATATGGATACAGTAAAACATGTGTTGCTTACAGTTTGGCTTGCACTTAATTGAAGCAGTAGTTAATTATATGGATAGCAACAACATTTTATAACTACTTGTTATTGATGTGTGTGTGTGTGTGTGTGTGTTTTTTTTTTTTAATATAAACAGATTCCTACCAAAAATGTTGAAGGCCAGATGACCCCATATTACCCCTTGGAGATGGGGAATGGTACACCCTGCACGCTAAAACAACATCACCCCCGATCAAGCACAGTAATGTACGTCTGCCACCCTGACGCTAAACATGAGATCCTCTCCGTAGCTGAAATCACCACCTGTGAATATGAAGTTGTGGTGCTCACCCCACTGTTATGCAGCCATCCTAAATACAGGTAACCTTTTATAAATCTACATCAGTTTTGCATTTACAAATATGTGCTAGTTTGATCCATTATGTTTTATTGCGATGGAAATGCTGCACGAGGCTGGGCAGCCAATAAGTAAACAGTATGTGTTTCTTACACAAAATGTGAATTGCATGGTGATAGAACATGTTATGTCATTCCCTTTTGTTATGCTCCAAGTTCTGGGAGAAGGTGATTCCAAACTGTAAATAATGTGGAGCCATTGTGGATTGCCTTAGAGTAGCTCCTTTGCAGCTTGCTTGCAAGTTATTCGTGCCCTTTAATGCTCTACATAATGTGAGAGGACAACTAAAAACGCCTAGAACATTCCTGTCAGACCGATGGTCAGTTGTTTTATTTGGTTTTCTTCAGATTTAAATCCTCTCCTGTGAATGACATC
Source organism: Polyodon spathula (assembly GCF_017654505.1). Taxonomy (NCBI): domain Eukaryota; kingdom Metazoa; phylum Chordata; class Actinopteri; order Acipenseriformes; family Polyodontidae; genus Polyodon; species Polyodon spathula. The sequence goes on along the minus strand of NC_054538.1, from coordinate 75,034,670 downwards.
TTCTGCCAGTCACTCCAGGGATCCCCACTGAGGCCACAGAGCCTGACCCAGCTAGACAGAGAGCAGCAGGATCTGATGAAACCAGCCTTCATCAGCAGGGACAAAGAGGTAATGCAGCTATACCACGTGCACTAACCTAAACCCTATCAGCAGAGACAAAGAGGTAACACAGCTATACCACGTGCACTAACCTAAACCCTATCAGCAGAGACAAAGAGGTAATGCAGCTATACCACGTGCACTAACCTAAACCCTATCAGCAGAGACAAAGAGGTAACACAGCTATACCACGTGCACTAACCTAAACCCTATCAGCAGAGACAAAGAGGTAACACAGCTATACCACGTGCACTAACCTAAACCCTGTCAGCAGAGACAAAGAGGTAACACAGCTATACCACGTGCACTAACCTAAACCCTATCAGCAGAGACAAAGAGGTAACACAGCTATACCACGTGCACTAACCTAAACCCTATCAGCAGAGACAAAGAGGTAACACAGCTATACCACGTGCACTAACCTAAACCCTATCAGCAGAGACAGAGGTAACACAGCTATACCACGTGCACTAACCTAAACCCTGTCAGCAGAGACAAAGAGGTAACACAGCTATACCACGTGCACTAACCTAAACCCTGTCAGCAGAGACAAAGAGGTAACACAGCTATACCACGTGCACTAACCTAAACCCTATCAGCAGAGACAAAGAGGTAACACAGCTATACCACGTGCACTAACCTAAACCCTATCAGCAGAGACAAAGAGGTAACACAGCTATACCACGTGCACTAACCTAAACCCCATCAGCAGAGACAAAGAGGTAACACAGCTATACCACGTGCACTAACCTAAACCCTATCAGCAGAGACAAAGAGGTAACACAGCTATACCACGTGCACTAACCTAAACCCTGTCAGCAGAGACAAAGAGGTAACACAGCTATACCACGTGCACTAACCTAAACCCTGTCAGCAGAGACAAAGAGGTAACACAGCTATACCACGTGCACTAACCTAAACCCTATCAGCAGAGACAAAGAGGTAACACAGCTATACCACGTGCACTAACCTAAACCCTATCAGCAGAGACAAAGAGGTAACACAGCTATACCACGTGCACTAACCTAAACCCTATCAGCAGAGACAAAGAGGTAACACAGCTATACCACGTGCACTAACCTAAACCCTATCAGCAGAGACAAAGAGGTAACACAGCTATACCACGTGCACTAACCTAAACCCTGTCAGCAGAGACAAAGCAGGTAATGCACCACGTGCACTAACCTAAACCCTATCAGCAGAGACAAAGAGGTAACACAGATATACCACGTGCACTAACCTAAACCCTATCAGCAGAGACAAAGAGGTAACACAGCAGAGACAAAGAGGTATACCACGTGCACTAACCTAAACCCTATCAGCAGAGACAAAGAGGTAACACAGCTATACCACGTGCACTAACCTAAACCCTATCAGCAGAGACAAAGAGGTAACACAGCTATACCACGTGCACTAACCTAAACCCTGTCAGCAGAGACAAAGAGGTAACACAGCTATACCACGTGCACTAACCTAAACCCTGTCAGCAGAGACAAAGAGGTAACACAGCTATACCACGTGCACTAACCTAAACCCTGTCAGCAGAGACAAAGAGGTAACACAGCTATACCACGTGCACTAACCTAAACCCTATCAGCAGAGACAAAGAGGTAACGCAGCTATACCACGTGCACTAACCTAAACCCTATCAGCAGAGACAAAGAGGTAACACAGCTATACCACGTGCACTAACCTAAACCCTGTCAGCAGAGACAAAGAGGTAACACAGCTATACCACGTGCACTAACCTAAACCCTGTCAGCAGAGACAAAGAGGTAACACAGCTATACCACGTGCACTAACCTAAACCCTATCAGCAGAGACAAAGAGGTAACACAGCTATACCACGTGCACTAACCTAAACCCTGTCAGCAGAGACAAAGAGGTAACACAGCTATACCACGTGCACTAACCTAAACCCTATCAGCAGAGACAAAGAGGTAACACAGCTATACCACGTGCACTAACCTAAACCCTGTCAGCAGAGACAAAGAGGTAACACAGCTATACCACGTGCACTAACCTAAACCCTGTCAGCAGAGACAAAGAGGTAACACAGCTATACCACGTGCACTAACCTAAACCCTATCAGCAGAGACAAAGAGGTAACACAGCTATACCACGTGCACTAACCTAAACCCCATCAGCAGAGACAAAGAGGTAACACAGCTATACCACGTGCACTAACCTAAACCCTGTCAGCAGAGACAAAGAGGTAACACAGCTATACCACGTGCACTAACCTAAACCCTATCAGCAGAGACAAAGAGGTAACACAGCTATACCACGTGCACTAACCTAAACCCTGTCAGCAGAGACAAAGAGGTAACACAGCTATACCACGTGCACTAACCTAAACCCTGTCAGCAGAGACAAAGAGGTAACACAGCTATACCACGTGCACTAACCTAAACCCTGTCAGCAGAGACAAAGAGGTAACACAGCTATACCACGTGCACTAACCTAAACCCTGTCAGCAGAGACAAAGAGGTAACACAGCTATACCACGTGCACTAACCTAAACCCTATCAGCAGAGACAGAGGTAACACAGCTATACCACGTGCACTAACCTAAACCCTATCAGCAGAGACAAAGAGGTAACACAGCTATACCACGTGCACTAACCTAAACCCTATCAGCAGAGACAAAGAGGTAACACAGCTATACCACGTGCACTAACCTAAACCCTATCAGCAGAGACAAAGAGGTAACACAGCTATACCACGTGCACTAACCTAAACCCTATACCGCGTGCACTAACCTAAACCCTCAGCAGAGACAAAGAGGTAACACAGCTATACCACGTGCACTAACCTAAACCCTGTCAGCAGAGACAAAGAGGTAACACAGCTATACCACGTGCACTAACCTAAACCCTGTCAAACCCTATCAGCAGAGACAGAGGTAACACAGCTATACCACGTGCACTAACCTAAACCCTATCAGCAGAGACAGAGGTAACACAGCTATACCACGTGCACTAACCTAAACCCTGTCAGCAGAGACAAAGAGGTAACACAGCTATACCACGTGCACTAACCTAAACCCTGTCAGCAGAGACAAAGAGGTAACACAGCTATACCACGTGCACTAACCTAAACCCTATCAGCAGAGACAGAGGTAACCTAAACCCTGTCAGCAGAGACAAAAAGGTAATGCATTCAGTATTCATATTTTCCACAAGTGAAACATAGCCACATGTAAAGTTAAACACCTAGAAGTACTATTTATTTGTTGAATAAATTACAAAAAAAGATGTGTGATTTAAACACTCTTGGCCTGATTTTCCACTGTGGGCAAATTGCTTATGTACTGTGGAGTGGAGAATTGGAGAGTTTGCCCACTGGAGTCTGTTTTGCTAAAGCAATGTTCCACATTTAAACCAAATACAGGAAGAGACCTCCTCAGTAAGAGAAGAACGATTCAGTTCCACCCACAAGCCCATCAGTGTTGGAGGCCAGCAGCAGGTGACTGTCGGAACCACACACATCTCCAAACTGACTGACGAGCAGCTCGTTAAGGAGTTTCTCAGCGGCTCCTACTGTCTCCACGGGGTAAGGTCCCAGTCCCTAGAATACATGCTAGGTTGTTGGAAACCTATCTTGACAGTGTTTTACCTTTTAACATTTGTTTTTTTTATTTTATGGTTTTCCCTGAAATGTATCATTTTTTTAAAATAGTTAAAGGGTGAAAATTGATTTGCATAGTTTTTTCCAGAGTGGTAACTGTTTTAACATGCTTTCATGAAACGATATCTTTCCCATTTCAGGGTGTCGGATGGTGGAAGTATGAATTCTGTTATGGAAAGCATGTGCACCAGTACCATGAGGTCAGTACTAGTTTTGTTTAATTATATGTAGTAGTTATGTTTTAATATCAAAACATTTCAGCTGATAACAAGCACTTTAATTGGCTTTTATTAAATCATTCCGTTTAACAATATGCAATATACATAATATGTTGTAATATTTATTATTAAATTCTTATATCAAATCTTTTTAATGCTAAAATCAGCAATGTATTGAACAGATACTTTTAAAAGTAATCTACACAACAATATTATTTACATGAAAGAAATGACCATTTCAGGACAAGGAGACTGGAAAGACCATTTTGGTTGTGGGCACCTGGAATCAGGAAGACCATTTAGGATGGGCAAAGAAAAACGTAGCTCGATCCTACCAGCTAAAAGATGATGACATGCAGAAAGTAAAGTAGGTTTGTGCTAAATTACATATCCCATCTATTTAAAAAAAAATTCATCACACAAGCAAAAAAAACACCACATTTCAGTTGTTATTTTTAGCAGAATTGTTTGCTTTTGTGCACATTTTTACTAACCTGTGTTTTAATTGCAGGGTCGTCTCGCATTTCTATGGCCATGGAGATGTTTGTGATTTAACAGGGAAACCCAGAGAAGTGATCGTAAAACTTAAGTGAGCAAGTAGTTATGTGTGTGGTTGTGTCTGTATTGTAATGTTTGCACTGCACCATTGGTCTCCCAACTTTGAATAAGCAGATGCGTTAGGTTAGTGTACTGTATATATAGTGACCAGCAAGATTAACTCACTAGCACAGCACAGGACAGGGCTGTACCTCAAATAATGACTGTACCTGATAGCCAGTGCCTGATAAACCATGAGATTAATTAAAATCAGACACAGATGTGTTAGATGTGAGTCCTCCTGATAACATCATAGTATTTCCAGTGTGTGTTGTGTTTCAGATGCAGAGAGTCTGAATCCCCCCATGCTGTCACTATTTACATGCTTGAACCACAAGCCTGTCAATACATCCTTGGGGTGAGTACCCTGACAGTCTTATTGTTGTTACCATTAGCATTAATTTTACTTAACAAGTTAGCAGACATTATAAGAGAATCATATGCTTTCTTAAAAATGTAAATACAATACACAAAATGCCTTGCTGTGCTATGGATTAGAATTCTTTTGTTGTCTTTTTTTTTGTTTTAATGTTTGGTAATGTGTATTATGTCATTATTGATGTTTATTGTTATATATTCCAGGACTAGAACCAGTGACATTCACAGATAAACCAATAATTCAGATTCTCTCTTTAACCTCTAGGTGGATTCCCCAGTTATCTGTAAAGTTTTAGATACTGCAGATGAAAATGGAATGCTATCAGTACCCATTTAAACCAGTCCCCCACATCAGATTCACACAGAGCGTGCCAGGGAATCAACCCTCCACTGAAGTTTTTTTTAATTATTATTTTTATTACTATTTCTGTTGGATTTAATGCCTTCAGCACCTATCATGCTAAAGAGGCGAACACAAGTTTCAAGGGAGCAACTTTTGTTTTCCCCAAACGGACTGCACAGCTAATACGCTTGAAAGATTGTGTGTGTGTATATATACTGTAATAGTGTAAATAAATTAAAAATGCTTTTATATCGGAAGCATAAACATAGTGCTTGTTTTACATTTTGATTGAATTAAATATACTGTATAACAACATGTGTATTTAAGGCTATTTGCAGTGTTAATTTATTGAAAAATCTGAACAGTTTCCTGACAGATACTGATGCTGCACTTTTAATCCTACTATTCTGAAAAGTAATCTAAACCCTGGCCTTTTTGGCCTAAGAATGAAAAGTTAAATATATGTTGTTCACATGTTACGTTTATGATGTTGAAGCTTGCTTTTGTGGGAGTCTTCTAAGCCACAATAATGAATTTTCAATTCAGATGTTTCTTTTATTTTTTTTGTTTTCTACTTTCTACTTAATTTTATTTAAAAAGGAACATCCCTTTTTGAGGTTAAAATCTCTCTTATGTGCTTAAACAAAATAGCAATTATTGCAAAGTAATCACTAACATACACAGTTAAATAAGGAAAAAGAATCTGGAGCAAAACGAGAAGTGGTCTCTGCTATATAGATGGTTTTTAAAAAATATTTTACATTTGTAAAATCTACTGTAAAATTTAAGTGTTGTAAATGTGTGTTCACCAACTCGCCAGCAGTTGCTTGAATGTTCAGTAGGGGCACCTTCTTCAATGTCAGTCTAGCTGATAATGCAGTTTACAACACTGGTCTGCAGTTTCCAGCAGGTGCGGTTCTTTCTCAATCCAATGCGAAACAGCTGGTGAAATGTGCATGAAGTAATACTTTACCAACAGGACCAAGACCACAACAATATGACACAGAAATGTTTCCAAACCTTGAAGGTCCTAGGAAAAAAAAAAAAGGGGGTTTCCATTCAACTGATCCCTTCCCCTTGGAACATGGTGATGCAATGGTGGCATCTACTGTTCCTAACAGGAGCTTAAGTATCACATGATTTATGTGAGGCAGCTGTGACTGTCCAAATTGCAGTCAGAATGTGTGCACTTAACAACAAGTGCAATACCAGAATGTACAGTTCTGTACAGCTCAGGGGCTTGTGTAACCACCAAGCTAAAATAATCTGAACACCAAGCACCTCTTGAGAACAGTGGGTAAATAACCCTGAACATCCACAATAAAATCAGTCATGGTTTTTATTGTTATTGGCTGTCAACACATTACAATTATGTGGACATGCATGTTTTGTTAGATTTGATGAAAAGAAAAAATAAAGCATTCATGTACAAGGGATACGTGATCTTTGATCACACATTTACTTTAGTGACTTGCAGTTCTCTAAAGAATATTGGTATTACCAGCAGCTGTTTGGATGGATCTGTTTGGATGGATATACAATCCAGCCATCACGGGAAATATGAGGTAATGGATATATGAAAAGTGGATATAAAAACACCTCCATCTGGTTGAGGTCATGAACAGTGGTGTAGTTGAGCCGGAACGCACCGGAACACAATTCCAGTACTATTTTCTATAGGCTGGAGTGGTGTAGTTGTGCCAGAGCCCCAGTACTATTTTCTATAGGCTGCAGTGGTGTAGTTGTGCCAGAGCCCCAGTACTATTTTCTATAGGCTGCAGTGGTGTAGTTGTGCCAGAGCCCCAGTACTGTTTTCTATAGGCTGCAGTGGTGTAGTTGTGCCAGAGCCCCAGTACTGTTTTCTATAGGCTGCAGTGGTGTAGTTGTGCCAGAGCCCCAGTACTGTTTTCTGTAGGCTGCAGTGGTGTAGTTGTGCCAGAGCCCCAGTACTGTTTTCTGTAGGCTGGAGTGGTGTAGTTGTGCCAGAGCCCCAGTACTGTTTTCTGTAGGCTGGAGTGGTGTAGTTGTGCCAGAGCCCCAGTACTGTTTTCTGTAGGCTGCAGTGGTGTAGTTGTGCCAGAGCCCCAGTACTGTTTTCTGTAGGCTGGAGTGGTGTAGTTGTGCCAGAGCCCCAGTACTGTTTTCTGTAGGCTGCAGTGGTGTAGTTGTGCCAGAGCCCCAGTACTGTTTTCTGTAGGCTGCAGTGGTGTAGTTGTGCCAGAGCCCCAGTACTGTTTTCTATAGGCAGCTCAGACACCATCATTCGGCCACTGACACAGGGACACGTAAAAATGGAGAAAGACTGGAAATGCTAGTAAATATTACATAAATGCTTTAACTATCATGTGATACTAGAAGTTGAGTATACATTTAAAATGTGAATCTGTAAAATCATTCTTGTTTAAGAAAATCAGTATTGTAGTGGTGTTCCAGTACCTTCAGATTTAGGACTACATCACTGGTTATGAACAACTAACCTAATAAGTGCTAATGGTACTACTGTACTTCCAAGTCGGTTCTACTAAGCTTTACCATGGCTAATAGCAATATACAGTATCTTATACAGCCCACCATCACTGTGCAAGTGTAAAAAAGAATGTTCTGTATGCATTCATTACAATAATTCTTCATTACGTTCACAAAGCACATAGTGAATCCTAATTTTAACATACTGTAATATTCACACACATGAACTCGCTCATCCCTCCAGCTGCTGCTGACAGGTCCTGCTGACTTTGTGACCCTTTATAGCCATGAAACCACATGAAAATCAAAGGGTTGTTGCCATAGTGACATGTATCTAAGCTCAGTTGCCTACGGACCTCATGTGTGCTGACCTTTCAGTACTGAGGAATGGATGCTTATCGTGGCACTAAACTTTCTGTATGTGCTCCAAAGGTCCCAGACACTTGCCTTTTCGCCTGTAGCAACTGAGGCAGGTCCTCAAACATGAGGCATTGTTATTATCCCTACTACTAGTACTGTCCTTGTGAAAATGAACACTTCAATCACAAATACCACAATTTGTAGATGTCAAACGTACACTTAAATAAAATTTTGTATGTTTAGTATTTTGTCAACTAATATGACAGGTGCCTTTTCTGTGTACTATAGTCAGCATGTGCAATTTGTTTAAACTGGTTTAAAGTATTTGATTCGCTCGGTGGACAATTGTCAACATTACAAAAGTACCACCATGTTTTTAACATTTACAGGTCGTTGCTGATCAGTACTTAGTATGTTCAACTTCCAACTTCACAAACACGAAAGGAATTTTAAATTGGGTCTTTACAAAGCAATGCCTGATTGCTTATCTTATAACTATTCCTGGTTTTCATTGGATCGTTCTGCAGTTTCGGAGCAAATCCCCACTAGATTTAAACTGTAATAACCTCTGTTTAGTTGTGATGACAGTTCTAATGAGGTAGCAACCCTACTAACTACTAACGTGAATACATTCCATTATTTCTATTAAAAGACAACATCAAAAAGCCAAATGATCTGCCATCCTTAATGAAATATAGATAGCTTCACTCTTATAGAGGCAATCTTTATTAATATATAACATAACTACAAGCTTCAGAAACACTGTTTCAACAGGAAATGCATTTGTAATACATTACATTAGTAAACAATGTATGAGAATTCCACATACAGTCCATATGAAGAAAAAGATGCACTTTGATTATACAAGGAGTTTATAATGAGAAATGCAATACTGATGAAAAAATAGAATCTGGCAGTCGTAACACAACAGACTGACTAATAATAATAATAATAATAATAATAATAATACTTCAGAAATTATTATTTATTTATTTTATTTGCATTTCGATAACAGGCACCACATCCCCTTAACATAACGATGACATGGAAATGCATTCATTCAGATAAATAAAATAGCATACAAAAGCATTCATGGATAAAGGAAGTGAATGTTGTTCTGACCCTGTCTGCTACACTGCTGTGACACTGTTACACTGATGGCACTGGTATATGCCTTGCTGAAGTACTCTCATAGTCCTGTATCAAGTCTTTCCTTGTATGGTAGTGCATGGCAACGTATGACTTGGCAAATCCAAAGGTGGAGTTGACAGGCTGCAGGCTGGCTGGGGAACTGGCCTCTTGTGATTGACTGCTGTTGTAAATGCTGTAGTAAGGCTCAATGTGAGTGTTGATATGTGTTATGCTGCTCTGGGCATGAGGCTGGTAGCCACCAGTATCCTTGGGGCTCAATACACTTTCTTTAGAGTGGCTGGGGCCACAGGCTTGGTCAACTAACTTCCTCTGGGGTTTGGGAGACAGCACGTAGGCAGAGTTTGTTTCGTGGTGGGAGGACTTGTTCCTGTTGACCTCCAGACTTCCTTTGCCCACAGCTCTGAGCCTGGTCTTCTGTTTACAGCAGAGAAAGCCTACAGCAACGTACTGGATGCACCAAAGTACCCTCCGCCTGAGGCCAGCACTGTTGCGTGAATATATAAAGGGGTTTATGCCAGATTTAAAAAAAATCAAGGTAAATCCACAGAGCTCAAACTGGTATAGGAGAAAGCTGCTGTTTGGCGAGAGAACATCCTGGATTAGGGAGATTCCCATCGGGAGGCAGCAGAGCAAGACCGAGAGGACTATGACCACGCACGTGATCACAGCTTTGGAGTCCTTCACCGTGGCCAGGTTGACCGAGGACACCAGATGGAACTTACCTACTGGTGCTAGGCCCCGACTCATTTTTTTGGTATAGGCGTGCGTTTGAACATGCTGCAGTTTGTTATAATTCTGGTTTCTGTACAATGCAGGCACGGTGCATTGTACACCCTCAAAGCCAGTGGCAATTAGGGGCTGAGGTCTGGAGGCATCTACAGTTATTATGGGGCATTTTCTTACTTGAGCATTCTTTCTTAATGCCTGGGCTATCATAACATAAGACACAGAGACAATCCCCACGCAAAAGGCGAAGTCAGTGAGATACAGGTAGAGTATAATTTTGCCGTCCCCGCTTATCAACCCAAAGTGTGGCAGGCAAACCTTGGACTGCCAGGGGTAAGTCCTCAATGTAACCAAGGTGGCCAGGGTAAAACTTGTGGTCCACAGAAGGATGGTGAGCATTAACGTGCAAGGGAAGGAGGCCGTTCTGTCAGGCTGCTGGCCGAGCACCATTCGCAGGCGATGAAGAGCGATGACGGCTACGGTCTTGAGAGACATTATAATAAACCCAGAACTGGTCAAGTGGAAAGTGAAGCAAAACTCCTTGGAGACACTGCTGCCGGTGTCGAAGAACAAGACAAAGGCAAACATCGGCGCCGTGACGCAACAGATGAACAGATCGCAGAAGGACAGGTTCAGGATCATGAAATCAAAGTTGGTCCTGAATTTTCGAAAGGCTGGGTCAAAGAACGATAAGAAGACTATGGAGTTCCCATAGGACCCCAGGAAGAATATAATGACCAGTAGAAAAGAACAGATAACCAGGGTAGCAGTGTGAATAAAAGTCCCATTTGAGAATTGCTCATCTAGTGTGGCATTGGCAAACGCTAGGCTTTCATCTACCAAGTCTGGTGTTTTATTGGTAAGGTTCATCTTTATCCAGTTCGGTATGTCACAAAACACCTAGAATTCCCATGTGTCTCTTAAGCACCTGATAAGCACAGCTCTTTAAATTTTCAAGACCTCGTGAGTATTTTGCACCTGTAACAACAACCACAAATTAAATAGAAAATTAGGATATTAAATACAAATTGAATCGCAATTTTTCCCCCATACATTTTGTCATTAATGCACCATTGCAAACATGAAACTGGCCAGAACAGCTTTTACAATATTTTTATTCTAATACAGCCTGCACATTATTACAGTGTGCATTCTAGTCATTTATCAAGTTCAATATATGCATTTTACTTTACAAAAGTAACTGTTAAGATCCCTAAAATGTTCTCTTTTGATAAATCTATGAATCATATGGTAGCCTGAATAGCAGTCATGTGTATGGTTCTTCTGAGGTAATTCACTAATGGTCTCTGTGACTGACAGCAGAATGCTGTAGCTGCTGATGTAAATGTGATTTTTTAATCAACATGTATCATAAATAAATAAATATATTATTAGAGTAAATAACACTACTGTTGAATGATTTGATATCAATCACCCGAGTGCTAGTGTCACACCATTTCAAATAATTAAAAAAAAAAAATTGTTAATCATATATGTGAATATATGACTATCCCTAGCTATGCACGTTTTCCAGATGTTTTGGCTGAATTGCATATTGCTGTTTACAGAGTTACGCCCAATGTTAAGAATTATTGATGCTTTTTGTATCAATGCACAAAAGGAAAACGTGCCATTTCCTGTATGCTGTTTGACATTTTATTATATTTATGTGTATTATGTGTATTCATTGTATTACATTTATTTATGATTCATCCTTTTGGGTAATGCATACCACTTGTTTTTCTTTCTATTTTTTTGCTTGCTTAATTTGATAAACTGAATATGCTCTGTGCTTCTTACTAACAGAGAACGAAGTGGAAACAGATATACTCGATTTTGTACAGTAGATGTGGCAATTATCCCTGTATTGCATACCGTGCAAACAGACATAAAATGAAAAATAACATAAATTTAGCAAAGCATTTTGTAAATGTATAATGTAATTTATACTTATCGTACAAGAAGCAGCATCTTAATCTGATGAGTATGTCCTTATTGTGATATTTTCTTGGTACTGAAGGCGAAAGGTTTTGTTTTTTTTTTTTTTTTTTTTTTTTTTTTTTTGTTTGCTGCATTGAATGGTATTTGTCTTCAGCGGTAAACGCAGGGAACGAGGGCTGCTGCGCGAGCAGCATCCACCTCATTTGTAAGCCTCTGCACGAGCTGAAGAAGCAGGGGAGTAAGAAAGCATCAGCAACGGGAGCGGAGGGGGTCGGGGGAGAAAGGGAGAGGGAGCTGGCAAAACGAGACGTATTTTGGTCACTCCGCCCAAATGTAGCACAGTTTCACCATCTGATTGATCACAAAGTAAGAAAAACAATTTTGAATCTGGTGGCCTTTCTGCAACAGATACACGATGAAGCGTTTTGTCGCAAACCTATTCTGGGTATCGTACTCCGTCCAGGTTTCCTGTGTTGAAAAACATAATGCAGTAACATTGGCTATTGCACACAGCAACCCAGTCAAATTATTGCTGATTGATTCAGCCTGTCGGGGAACAGGTTTCTTGAGCTGTGATGAGCGTACTTGCAATAAAACGACCAGTATTGTGAGCAAGATGTTAGATATATACCTCACATGTGTATGATTCAAAACCTCAAACATGTTTTCTACTGTAGATTTGTAAATGGAATGAAACACCATAATAATAGAAGTCAGTTTTCAGCCAGTGTGCTATGCAATTCAACTGCATCTTAAGAGAGTAAGCTACTGTTGAACATTCAACTTGTGCTGTTGCAGCTCATGCACAGATTGAAAAATTGAAACAATAAAATAACTTCATTTACAATTCAAAACGGTAACTGAGGTGAGCACTGACCCCTCTCTTGCTTATGTTTAATTGAATTCATGCAGCAAGCTCTCTAGTGTTTTCTCATGAAGTCAGAGCTCCCCTTAGGCAACACCTGTTCCACAGGGATGGACGATTTTTACCATTGTTTTGATGATACCGACCGAGTATAACAGGTGGACAATAGACTAACATTGGAATTAGGCGGGGATCTGGAAACATTATAATGAGATGTAAGGATTTTGCCTTGCACTTGGGCAATTGCTGTCCCCCCAGAAATATTGCACCTTATCTGACAAGGTGATAACTATTGGAGAAGCGAGTAATTAAGAGTTGTATAAACGCACACACCTTCAGAGACTTGTCATTGGCCTCAGGATGGCTGCTGTGGTACACTTCCTAATGTGGGGACACTTGGCTTTTGTTGAGGACAGGCAGGAACATTTTTGGAGGAGAAGGGTAAGATGGAGAAGACCCTGCATATTTAAACCCAGGGTCACTTTGTTTGGGATGGATTGTCCTCTTCGCCTGCCTCTCCAGCAGTATCAGCTGTGATGTGGATAGCAGCCCTCCTCCTGTTGCTGCTTCATGCCTGTGCTGAGTTGCAAGTTTCGCTTTTGTTCGCCACAGCAGGTCCCGTCACCTTTTCATCACCCCGGTTGACTGGCCTCCTGGTAACACCAACAGCACTGACTTTCTTCACTGCAGAGGACCATATGGCCCCTTTGGTAGCATAGCTGATGTTGGCTGAGGCTTTTCCAAAAAAAACTCAATTTCATCCTGAGTGACCTCAGCCCTAAGGACTCTGAATTGAGTTTACTGCATGTCGGGGCACAGCCAGCAGCGGAAACAAGGCTTTTTTTTTTCTGTGCGCCAAGAGGACTTTGCTGCCCTTCCTTTAATATTTATGTTTGTTTGATTTTTGTGCTGTACAAAACCCATACAGCTCTCTTTCCTCCTATTCACTCAGCTCACCTCTGGGATGTAAGTGAGGCTGCTAAATAGCCAGACCCACAGGTGGTGCTCACTGCGACTCACTTTCATTATCACGATTGCAGCTTGTGTTGAGAAATTTGCATTGCTCTTAAGCTTACATGGGCAGCAGTGAAAAATAATTGCCTGACCGCTATCCTTACACCAGCCCCTAAATGACTTACTGATTTTTTTTTTTTTCTTTTTAAGCAATAAAGAAACTAAGACATATCACGTTAATGAGATTATTCTATATGGAATCAGAGTCTATTCTTGTTGTAAATAACTGCCTATTTAAATATTGTTTCTTGATTTAAATCATTTCATAAGGGTAATATACCAAGTAAATGTGTTAAAAACTAAATGTATTTTGTTCATCCACCAATTTGAACATAAACCAATTTCCTGTTCTGTAATTTGGAACTGATTATGGGATGCTTGGTCTCTCTGGTAGAATGGAAGAAAGCTACATCACGTTCATATTATATTCACTGCTGCTTTTCTTCAGGGTCACATTGCAATGTAGATTTCTTCAAACTTCATTCACCATATAAGTACGTTCACAGCAATATCGGTTTACATTTTTAAGAACATTTGAATACTATCTTTAGAAACCATGATTCATTTCAACAGGACAGGATATATATATATATATAATATATATATATATATATATATATATACACACACACACACACACACATACATACATACATACACACACATATTTGTATATAAGTAATACCATTACCAATGTTATGAAACATGTTATTCACTCTTTCATTATTGCAGACTTGTACAGGTATAGGAAAGATTACTCCACTGAAAAACTCACGCAACTTCAGTATAGGAAAAAAAAAAAAATCAAAACACCAAACCGCTAACTTAATCTTGTATATGGACGCCTTTATTTATTCTTCCAATTCTGGCAAACTTTAAGCAATTGTCCTTGTGACGTTTTCCTAAGAGCGGCTTTCTCCTTGGCTTTTGACCATTGAGACCTTCACCATGCAATACTCGACCTCTGGTTGAAATGGAAACCCCAGTCCCACTTGCAGCCTATTCATTTTGAATATCTGTGGCAGTCAATCTGGAATTGTTATTAACCTTCCTCACAATTCTTCTACTTGTTATTGGTTAAGGAACCTTCTTTCTTCCAGACTGAGGGAGACAGAAACAGTGACTGTACCATGAGTCTTGTACTTCTTGATAAATCTATCTGAAATTGAGATACTCAAATGCTTGGAAGTCTTTTTGTATCCTTCTCCAGCTTTATGACAATAAATCATTTTCTGCCTAAGGTCTTCAGATAGCTCTTTACTTTGTCTTGTACTGACTTATTGGTAATATCAGCAATCATCCTATGCCTAACCCTTTTATAGTCTCTAAGAATGTTCAATTTTGCATTGAAGAATGGTCAAAAATCACTATAGCAGGGGTCTCCAATCATGGTCCTGGAGTGCTGCTGTGGCTGCTGGTTTTCATTTCAACCAATCGCTGTTACTTAAGTGAACCAATTATTGGCTTAATTAGTCAAGATTAACAGGAGTTACAGATCTTTAGCCACTGATGACACAAAGACACCTAGAAAACCTGCTGGATAGGGGCTCTCCAGGACCAGGGTTGGAGACCCCTGCACTAAAGAATCATGTCAAAAGTTCACTGACAAATATCCCAATCGTTTGAAAGAGGTTATTATTGCTAAAGGTGCCTCAGCTAGTTATTAATTTTATTTACCTTGTCAGGGTATGAATACTTTTGAGTTAGCATTTTCAGAGTTTTGCAAAAGAATTGCACATCCACAAAGCAAAACTTTTACTACAAAATATTAATTTCAATTATGGTATGTAAACTTTTGACTACAACTGTGTGTGTGTGTGTGTGTGTGATATATATATATATATATATATATATATATATATATATATATATCTGCTATTATTAATAACGACTTATGTGCATACACGTTCTGTTTTCCTTAGATAATCTTAAGTTCAGAAAATTACTCTTATGAGAGAGCATGAACTGAGGCAAAAGGGGTCTCCATGGGAACCAGAACCAACACTGCAATCAATTTAACTTTGTACATCTAAATCTCTTACTAGTCCTCCCCTTTAGAAAGAAAAAAGCTGGCAGCAAAGTCAATATATATCTGAAGAATGAATAATACCACCCCCCCAACATCCCCACCACAATTTGAATGTAACATAACCCCTATGAAAATTCTTAATTACATAACATAAACCCTATGAAAATTCTTAATTTGAATGTAACATTAACCCTATGAAAATTCTTAATTTGAATGTAACATTAACCCTATGAAAAACATGTATCTATATGTATACCCTTTATGGCTAAATGTGTTATGAAACCAGTTAAAACTGAATTGTCTAGTGATGTTTGTGCTATCTGTATGCGCTGTACCATACTCTTATAAGGTGAGGAACTGGTATAAGAATTGTTACATGGAGAGAGTAGGGTCTGTTCCCCAAGATTGTGACTGTCCACATATAAATGTCACGTCAAAGATAACAAAAAACATATAAATTAATCTTATCATTAATTTCCTAATCTGCCAATTATCAAACACTTCTTTGTTTCATCAGAGATTGAGTCTGGAAAGTGCTATCTGCATAACGTTGGACATTAAAAGAAAGAAAAATTAGATTAAAATACCTTTAATTAAAAATCACGTTTACTACTGCACAGTATTTCCCACATTATAGTATATATATATATATATATATATATATATATATATATATATATATATATATATATATATATATATATATATATAGTAGTTTTGTATTTCTAAAATGATTAGTAGCATTAATGCAAACCAGGAAGGTAGCTTTCATACTGTTGTCATTGCAGTTTTAAATGAAACTCCTGTTGAAAAGGAAAAATCCAAGCTAATTGCATTAGTCAAAATAGAAAAAGGTGTCACTCGGACATCTTCCAAACATTGTTTTTAATAATTTTCCTTGCCAGCTAACCAGGGTGTAAGTTACAGTAATCATAAAAAAATTTTAAAAAACCCTGTTTAACTGCAATACTGTATATCTACATTATCACTCATGACCCTTTTATATAAAAAAAAAAGAAAATGTGTGCTGTAGACTTTGTCTGCACCACTCATAGTATTTAATTTTATTATTATTATTATTATTATTATTATTATTTCTTTTTTTTTTTTAAAGCAATGATGTGACTTGTAAGCAATTCGGCGTTCCTGTTACCATGGAAGCCAGCAGACGATTGGCTGAACTGGAGGCTGCTCCTAACAACTCATTGGCTGCTGGACATTGTGAGAGAATAAAGAACTGATAAGGAAACAATGGGCATCAGGCCTGCTTAAAGAACAAAACAAAAAAGGGGGCAGGTAAGCACTGTGGAAAGGCAACAAATAAAGTACCTAACATTGGGAAAACAGGAAGTACTGGAGTGAGAAATAATGAATAGAACACATACATACTTTATTATCAGTCAGCAATCATATATCATAATGAACAGGCGTTTGTATTGAATTGTCTAGGAAACGTGTTCAGAACTGTAATTTCATTTTAGGCGTGCTCACCTAGCTACCTTATTTACGCATGTTTTGCAAGGGAAAAAATGTATTTCAATTTGTGTTGATATAGTGGCAATATTCGACGTCAGCAGCTTTGCATCACCAGGAAGGTTACAGAAAAAGCCATCCGCATTCTCACCAAAAACCTGGTTGGCTTGAAGGAGACCAGTGCTGTTCTCTGCACTGTTCTGCTTCAACAGTTCTTAGAATCAGTTTGTAGGAAGCAAACAAGCCACTGGGAATTTCAATAAAATCACTAATACCCCACTTTTTTTTTTTTTTTTTCCCAAAAGGGGTTCTGTAATTTAATTCTAACCTGAACAGGAAGGTTTGGGGTTAGGGTTAGACCCATCTGTGTGATATAGAATTGGTCTCATCCTGGATATTAAATGATTACAATAATACAACTAGAAGCACTAAACATAACCAGTGATAATATCTTGGGAATCACATATTGCTGCTGTTCGGCATTAAACTATGTGTGGGCTTTCTACTAGAATCTTCTTTGTGTTGAAGTACTGTAGGTCACGGTCATTTTTTCGGAGGAGCTTGCGTACAGTATGTTCCCAACTTGCCGTATTTTATCAGCTTGGTGGCTGGGGTGCTAGTCACTCCTCAAGACATGTGTAAAATATCCCACCTGTCTTCCTTACTGGTTATTCAGCCATCACTTATGGAATAAATGCAGCATACTGTTCAAGGTAATGTAGTGTTCTTGGACTAAAACAGTATGCAAATAAATGTGGGTGTGGGTTCATATGAAAAGTTGCAAAGTACCAGGTTTTTTTGTTTGTTATAAATGATCCATTTATTGGCTTTTATTTTTTAAATAAGCAAACAGTACATCTAAAATCACCTCAGTTTTGGAACTACACTATATAGTGGTTAAGTATTTGACTTTCAGCGAAGTGCTAAACTGAAACTGTATGCACCCAATTTTTTTTATTACTCAATAAAAAAAAAAAACGTTTTTAAAGTAGTAAGCAATAAGATTTCTAATTTTTGAGGGTGGGCAGAAGGGATTTGTCACAACACGTCATATGCCATAACTATTTCAATTAAGGAGGTAGGCGAAAACAACTTAAAAAAGCCACCAATCATAACCTTGTCAGACTCGCACACACCACACAAAGCACTGAGAACCAGTAAACCAAATATATACTTAAACTTAAACCATACTTGTTGGGTGTAAAAAGCACCTTTGAAATAATAAATACATAAAAAAAACACACTAAAAACATGTTATGGCATATGAACAGTGAATCTGACATGACCTATATATTTTGTACCCCTCTACCTAACTTGAATCTTTACAAATTAATGGTCTGAATGGTACATTGCAGTAAAGATTTTTTTTTTTTTTTTACAACATAATTGGCTAGTGCTATGTTTCTACAGTTTATACAATGTATTTTTCACCTATACATAACACAAGTAATATGTCAAAGAAACAATTGGTGCCATCACAGAGCAGCGATAGAACTGTTGCAAGCAAAAACTGTACAAGAACATTACAAACCTGGCAGGCTAAACCGTCCCTGCTTATGTCAGCCTTAAATATTAAGTATATTAGAAACTTAAATGCGTTCTAAATACATAAATACATAAATACACATTTCTCATTCCAAGAACTTAACATTTGTTTGCACTTCATTCACAGCTCTGCATCAAGAATGAACAATTATTTCCATTAAAAACATTTCTTTTCATTGCGGAAATGAATGAGATTAAACCGCAGTACATAAATCTGCTTATAAAATGTTTTTCTCCGGGTAAAAATCTTCAACCTCTGCCCACACAGCTTCTAAAAAAAGGATTACAATGAATATTATTCTTGTATTCCAATAATTACATTAGGGGGTGAGTGTTCAGATTTCTTTTTTTTATATTCAAGATACCAATTTGCAATGAGCTTTTGAATAACATGACCTGTCTAAGGTCTTGTTTCTGAAGCTAAATGTAATGTTTTTTGGTATAAAAGAGATTTGTATTGCAAGTAACAAAAAAAAAAAAAAAAAAAAAGAACAACCCAGGAATAAAAAGAACCAACTGTCAAAAGCTATACAGTTCTTCCATTCCCAAGCACACCTTGTTATGCATAATAGCACGGCGACACCAGCAGATCTGTGAGAACCAGCAACTGGTCGTCTGTGAACTGCTGCTTGTGTTCTTGCCAGTTGTCAAGGTGTGTCCTTCGGAAATTAGAGAGAGTTTTCTTCACAGTCATCTGCAATATGAGCAAAAAACAACTTGAGGCGAGTTTATTTTTATGTTAATAACAAATACCCTTTGTATCAAAAACAAAAATCACCACATATACATTAGGGATACACTGAATCCAGGATTCGGTTTCGGTGAACTCTGTCATGGCTCTCAACTCCCGAAATTACTGGTGGTGCACGCACTAAACACGCCACGCAGCTGCTGAATGCAAACATACCAACCCAGTATGCAACACAACAGTCACATCACACTTTTCATGGAGTCTTAAAGTTATGCAGTAAACCTGTAATAGAGTAACAGCAAACTGTTGTAGACTTACGTTTTGTCTGTCAACGTGCTATAAAAAATAAAAAATAAATCGGTGCACAGAAATATATATTTGTTGTAACTTTATAACTGCCAGATGTGCAAGACGTTGTTGAACAATATGCTTTAGTAAATACAATTTTACCTTATTGTAGCGTGACAAAACAAGTTGAACCATTTGGGAACCTGTGTTTCAATCAAATATTTTCACTGTTTCGTAGCCTATTTGATACGTGTTACACACACGGTACATCAACATGGATTTTACTTAATTTTTCCTCCTAGCTTTCAGATCCGGTGACACAGGTTGAAACGTTATTAAAAGAAAATGGCAAAGATGCAGCTCTGCTTTCTTTTAAAAGATAAAGTAAACGGTTCTGTGTTTTGATGTTTCTGTTGTGGGGGGGAGAGGGCTAGCTGTAAACTGAAATATTTCTGGAGGGATACATTTGAATTCGGCAGTGTTTAATTTGTAAAGAATGAGGTGCCGGGTGCAAGCAACGTCAATAATATCGACCCAAAGAACCGCATATTCAAAATCATAACACGTTTATTTCAAAGAGTATTGCACGTACTAGTGTTAGATGTTTCCGTTCACATATTCTACATCATATACAAAGTAGTAGTATGTGCAGAAAAATTAAAAGCAATTGCAGTAGAAATAATATATTTAAAAAAAAAGCCTGTATACATGTGTTGTTATGGCTTTGCATTTAAATGGTTTAAAAAAACCAAACAAATTAAAAGGCATTCGGAAGATTAATTAAGAAAAAAAAAAAAAACGCACCCCAACACGAACATTGTTTTGACCCACGGTCTGCACTACTGTAATCAGAGATGTGTTTGCAACAGAAGCCGCTGCTAGATTACAAACACGATTAATTAAACTTAGGCTAGGCAGTTGTTATCTTAATATGTTTTTATACTCTATTAATTAAATTATACTCATTGAAAAAGGCAAAAGAGAAACAGATTGTTATATATATATATATATATAAAGTTGTCGTTGTGGTTTGTTGAAATTAAATCAGCTTTCATATTTTGTTGCGTACTACTCATTTAATCAAACCAAGTAGTGTATGAAGCTGCTTGTATCTCTAATGATGTTCTAATCAAGTAAGCTTAATAAAAAATGACAATGGAGTTGCAGCCAGTGTCATCTTACTTAAAGGCACTCGAGCTGAAATCGTAAAGTAACTTAAGGTAGGCTACAAACGTGGCAGCAGACTGTCTCTCTTTAGCAAGCACAAGAACTTGCAGACTTGATACAACTGTGTTGAGAATTTTAAAAGAAAGCATTTTATGAGATTTTTAACTAAAGTTACCGGGAATATGACTCTGCACGCCCAGAGGTTCCACTCATTAATACAAATACGGTTAACTAAAAGGCTCAAATTACATTGTGCACGTCCCTTGTTAGTAGCTGCCAGTCTGATTTTCATTCAACAGTTTTCTTCAGTTTTCTTGACAGTTTTTGTACATTCGGTATTCGGCCTAATGTTGAGATGGATTTGGTATTTGGCCGAATCCCAAAAACTTGGATTCAGTGCATCCTGAATATACATAACTACATGTAATTTAATATAATTGCATTAGTGCCCTCTACTTTGCTGTAACATATACAACTCGTAACAGTAACACCAAAATGCTTCTAAATATTGCATTTATATCCCAGGATGGTCCGAGATTACCTGTAATTTCGTATAAACTGCAGTTGCTGCATGTCAATAAGGATGATCATTTAGTGGTATACAAAAGGTGCCAATATACATGTATGACATTAAATAGTAGGGCGAAAATCAATTGCATGGCTGAAAGTTGGTTGCTAATATCAGGAGTTTGTTTCTATTGACTCCCATTACATTCTGGCTGGGACATTTCAATGTAGCGATAATATGCAGAGCCTGACATTAACAGTGACATTAAGCGGGTTTCACTGTTACAAAAGTCTCTCATTAAGCAGCCACCACTGCAAGGTGTAATACAATGTGCAGTTGGCTTACCTCAATTGGTTGGGTATCATTCAAGTGTGCACTCAGGTCCATCAAAAGCTGGGGCATCCACGTGGGCACATCATAGGGGTTGGATAAGATACAGGCACTTAGCCCAAGCACACCTGCATGCCGCTTAACCAAGTCTGCAAAAATAAAAATACATAAAACGTGTATTAACCTACTACCAGCAAGAACGTAAACATGTTACTGTTTAATTGCATATACATTAAAAACAGAAGTTTCACAGGGTTCATTAAAATGGGATCCTTTCGGGTTAAATAAGACGTTCATATGCATGGTTAGATGCCGTATTTTAACCCCTTGCGGTCCTATATCGGACCAGGTCCGACATTACAATTTTCCCTTTCCAGTCCAATGTTGGACCCTGTCCGACATCCTCAAAAAGACGTAAGCACAGGTCTCTAGTCGTTTTTTCGCCAGCAGAGAAAACCTTTCAAGACCGACAAGAGCCAAATGAAGCAGACATAAAAAAAGGGGGGGTGTATCTCATAGCCCCATGCACTACAAAGATAACACAGACACAAACAAAGAAGACAGCTGCTTCTGCATCCAGCGCTCAAAGAATATCACAGACATTTGCAGAGCTTTTTGAAATGTTATATAATGATAACTTGGACCGCATTATTGAGGAGTTTGGTGATAAAACGAGTGATCAGGAGAGGATTTATCAGTATGCATGTCTATAAAGAGGTATGTGAAAAATACAGTGAACAAGGGGTGGGGCTTGTACCGAGTGACCTTTTGCGATTCAGTGCCATTAAAACCTGTTTTACTCTGAAAAAAAAAAAAAAATTAAAACAGCGCGTGTAAAATAAACAGCAGGCATGAAAATAAATTGGACCTGACGCTCCTGACAAGCACTGAATAAATGGACTGCAAAGGGTTAACGATTTAAACAGTGGCGGATTTTAATCTACCACTGTTTTAGGACAATTGAATGGCCCCATCTCATATACTACTCACACCCCCCTAGTTGGTTAGGGCTTAAAATCCCTCAGCGTCTTACAAAGCCATGTCCCTTATTATTTCATCCAGTGTTTTCCCTTCATTCAATAGAGTTCCATTTCCAGTATTGCACACCAGTGTAACTCATTCAAGCTGGCAACAACACTGTACACATTTGGAAAGCCAGCTGTAGTGAAGGTGTGTGTTCTCCCCACCTGCTGGAGGAATGGTATCCACCACTGAGCCTGGGTCCCTTTTCCTCCTCTTGGGAAGCCGGGTCTTGCAGAGCTTTTCAAAGTGAGTCTGCATGGGGGCGTCCATAGTCAGGAAGTTACACTGCAGGAGGCCACTGAGGGTGGTGGCAGCCATCTCCCTCACCTGGAAAAGTAAAGCACAGAACAGAGATCACTGCAAATGTCACCCTCTCTGCGTCCGACCAGGTACTGCACGTCACTGCTGCCCTTTCAGCCAGAGTGCTTCCACGCTGGGTCAAAGTCACAGCTCTTTAAACTTTCATGAGTCTACTCCTTTCATAATCAGCGGACAACAGAACCATCATGAATTAACCAGCACTGAAAGAAACACTAAGCTATTTTAGGAAACCAAAAGGTGGTTATTGTGCCACGTACATAATAATTAACGGAAAACACAAAGTACTGTCTAGTACCGACTGGTATGGAAGCTCAGCAAAGATTACAGAAAATGGGAGCTGTCCTATTAATATATACAGTTGCATATTTATACCTTAAATAGTAACATTTGTATATTCATTGTACAGACAGTGTTTTTAGCATTAGTCTGCATATAATTTAGCAGATTATGCATTATATTAATGAACACAATGTTCTGTGGCACCTCACAAGCAATCAGTGAGGCTGCAAGCACCATGCTAATTAAACACAGTTATCCAACAATGGGCTCTTGACAGTTTCCCCTCCCTCATATTTCCATTTTTATGCCACATTTTTCAAACATTAACAACTGAATAAATCACAAAAAATACAAAAGCCTCTGTTTTAAATCAGCAGTTTAGTGAGCATCTGTTGGAAGCTGGTTCTTGCCCCAAGGGATCAGGCTAGCAAGACACGAAGTGCCAATGTAAAATCCCTGTATGGGAAAGATGCCTGACTGCAAAATGAGCAGATTCATAGGGGATCTGTAGTCATTTACAACACTGCCTCCTGCATTACAACCTATTTTGAACAATGACAAACTAATAGCTTGTGTCAATTTCTTTAACCATGCAAGGGTCGTAATATCATGTTAACACAATAAAAAGAAACCGTCATGCAGTCCTGAAGTATTTTTTAAACACATTTCAGATGACTGAAGTGGTTAATTGATTTATTTTTGTGCTTTAAACATTTTCCATCAATGGTTTTTCCTCATTTTCTCTAGCTAGGTGTGCTTAACAGGTTTGGCAATGCTAACACGTTTGAATACTGCAGTTAGGAATCCAGAGAAGGCTTTGCTTTACATTCAGGCTGGTCTGATATATATTAAAAAAAAAAAAAAAAAAAAAAAAAAAAAACACACACACACACATTCTTCAGACACTGAGTTTCATTCGTTTTGATTTAATGGTATATTTATTAAGCAGGGTAAAGTAAAAGTAGACAATGACAAATTCTGTTCTCCTAAATGTTTTTTTTACAAGTTAAAATATCTGGTTGCTGTATTCTTATTGGAATAATTAATTTGTAAGGTGGTAAAATATAATACATTTTATTTATATAGCGCTTTTCATTTAATCAAAAAGCAGCATAAAAACAGACATTTCAATAGACAAACAGTAAGAACAATAAATCATTTACAGAAAGCCAATCGAAAGTAGTAAGTTTTAAGATTAGATTTAAAATCATCAACCGAGTCACACATTGTAACCTGTTGATAACCTTAGAGGAGATGCCTGCAAAAAGAACTTTACAGTAATCCAATCTTGATTAAATAAAGGCATGGGCAAGGTTTTCTGCATCAGTTACATACAATCAGGATCTAAGTATACCAATGTTCCTAAGATGGAAGAAAGGCACTTGGCAGATATTCTTAATATGATCCTCAAATGATAACATTGGTAACTGATGAAGTGGGACTCCTCTCATGTCCATCAATTTCAAGGCTAAATCAGCTGCTGTTCAGCTCTGAAGTGGCTAACCCACCAACAACATTACCTCAGGTTTTGCTGCAATTAGGATGTCAATTTTTCTGCTGCAACCGAGTCTTGAGGTCAGCTAGACAACTATCCAATAGAGAGTCAGCCACAGTAATATCTGGGGTAGTTTTAACATACAGTTGACTGTCATCCGCATAACAATGGAATTGAATACAAGAGACAGTAAATAAATACTAAAGAAAACTGGTCCCAAAACAGAACCCTGTGGGACAGGTTTTCAATGGGAAAACATCAGATTTAGTCTCACCCAAAGTATACAAACTATAACAAAATATATTATTTAGATTCTATTATTTAAAAGAGGAATTAGCAGAATGAATGTTTTTCATTCTTGTTATGCTGCCGAGAGGCATAACAGCCCTGACTTCATGACCCACCCCCCCTTAAAAAACAAAACAAAAAAAAACAAAAACACAACATCCCTGTGGCTTAGGTCTCCCTGCCTTCGTGAAGAAAACAAAATGACTCCACTAGCAGAGAAGTTTCCATGGAAACCGCAAGATCAGCAGAAACCTCAGTGAGGGGAGGCTGTACGGATTCAGGGAGTGTAGACTGCAGCAGACCTGCTTGGTCTTATCTGGACTGTATAACCAGAGATATGTCATGTAATATCCACAAGCACCCTCCATGGATGCCGAAACAAAACACTAAACAACCTGGTTTATGTTAGCCTTTAGCGAGATTCAGGGGGCGGGAAATGGGGCTGCCTAATTAATGTCTATTAAAGCCACAATCTTACGCATCTTCCCTGTGTGCAGCAAACGCTCACTCAGTCAAAGCGTGCTTAAGCTTTCTCTCTTTACTAATGTCTAAACTTCGCCTTCTTGTTCGATTCAGATGACAGAGCAAATTTTCCTGCCCGCTCTAAAGATTCTTCTCATCCTTGAGATTTTCTTTCTTTCATCGCCAGTTAAGCCTGCAAGTGCAACTATCCAATCTCCAGCTGTGCTGTTCAAAGCGCCACTCCATTACTCATCCTCCGCTACGTCTCCATTATAATGATAGGCCCTCCACCAAATTTTTAAAAGCTCTGTTCGACAAGGCATTAACATTCCTGTCGGCAGCAATTGCCTTGCCTCTACTGTGAATCTTTGTTTGCAGGCGAAGAGGAAAGGCGGGTTCTGCAAACTACAAGCAGACGTCCCTCCCCAGTTCTACACAGTCAGATCTAAATGAATCTTCCTTTGACGCACTTCCAGCGCTATTAGTACATCATCAGGACTTTGAAAGTTATTTTGGTAAAGGTTTTCTCCAGTTCAGTGCTAAAGCAGCAGTAGAATCTCTCCCCTCCTGGTCATTCGATAACAGAATCACAATCACGACACTCTCTCGTCTCCTTGCAGACGCCATTGCAGCCTCTGCTCCCTCCACACCCACCTCCATAGTAGAGCCGTCAATCATCTCTGCTCCCGGCTTTAGAGGACTGTGCCTCACCTCGTCAGAGAGCAGTCAGGGAACCCCTTTTCTAACTCTCCTTTCAGGTCCCAACTCATCAGACCCTTCCTTGGAGTCAGAGCCCTTTTATGTGTTTTCAGATCCTCGGACTTCAGCCTTCAACCAAGCCCAGTCGTACATAAAGGCAGCTCATCGGTCAGGGATCTCTTCCTATCCTAACTTCAAGTCTGGCTCTTTCTGCCCGCCTCTGTCGCACCAACAAGCTCCTTTCTGCTTCCTCTGCTATATCCTTACAGCCTCTGCAAACTCCTTGTGAAATAGAATATTATCCCATGTAATCTACACCACGTATTAAAAGTATACCCTGTAGCAGTTACATTTATTTATTTATTTACATTTATAGTGCCTTTCTTCACAAGGACCTCAAGGCGCTTTACAACATTTTACAATAGAATACAACATTTAAAAGGCAAAGATAATTCCTATAAAACTTAAATACAGTCTAAAATGATATACAGTCAGTGAATATTATAGAAAAAATGACATTTTATAAAAATGGTTTTTCAATGCGGTTTTAAAAATAGAAAGATTCCCTGCTTTTTTGACTAAAGATGGTAGAGCTTTCCACAACATTGGGGCTTTACAAGAGAAGACTCTACCTCCCTCCCTCCAGCACCATCTTTATTCACCCTCAGCCCCACATCCTGCCATCTTAGAGTACGACTTGGATTATAAGAGGTCAACAACTCCTGTAAATAACTTGGTGTCAATCTGTTCAAGGCTTTATAAGTTAAACGCAAAATCTTACAAATCAATTCTAAAATGCACAGGGAGCCAGTGCAAAGAGGCCAAGACAGGGGTAATATGCAAATCTATTTTGGTTTTTGTTAAAATTCTAGCAGCAGTGTTTTGAACTTGCAGTAAACAAGACACCAACACCAAGGAATACCAGAAAACATAGCATTACAATAATCTATTCTGGATGAAACAAAGGCATGCATTAGCTTTTCACAGTCAGGTACAGAGAGAATGGGTCTAAGTTTGTCTATATTCCTCAAATGAAAAAATATACTTTCATATATATATATATATATATATATAAAAATACGGAGACTCAAATGATAAATTTGGATCAAACGTGACCCCCAAATTCCTCATTTCCAGTTACAGATTTGATAAAAAAACAAAACTGCTGAATATGTAAGGAATTCACGAAAAAGATCGCTGCAGACTCTTAACTCTTTGTAGTCCTATGTCGGACCAGGTCCAACATTACAATTTTCCCTTTCCAGTCCGATATCGGACCCTGTCCGACATTATCAAGAAGACTTAAAGCACAGGTCTCTAGTCGTTTTTTTTTCTCCAGAAAAAGTAGAGAAAACCTTTCAATGGCAGAGTTAGACCGATAGCAGCTGAATGAATCCGAAACAAAAGGGGGGGGGGGGGTATGTCATAGCCCCATGCATTACATAGATAATAACATGGACATAACAAAGGAGATAGCTGCTTCTGCATCCATCGCTCAAAGAATATCGCTGACATTGACAGAGCTTTGAGATATTACAGTAATAAAATAATCACTTGGATCGCATTATTGAGGAGTATGGTGATAAAACCAGTGATCAGGAGAGGATTTATCAGCATGCACGTCTATAAAGAGGTATGTGAAAAGTACTGAGAACAAGAGGTGGGGCTTGGCTTGAGATACAGTACAGAATCTCCTGTGATTCAATGCCTTTTAAACCTGTTTTACGCTGAAAAAAAAAAAAAAATGTGAAGAGCACGTGTAAAATAAACCGTGCGTTTGAAAATAAATTGGACCCAATGCACGCAAGAAGTGCTGAATAAATGGGCTGCAAAGAGTTAAAGGCTTACAAGAGAGGCTGTGTGTGGGAATTGTAGATGTAGAACAACATTTACTCAAGCAGCTGTTGCAATAAAAGACACTATTCTGGAACTCGCTTCCTTCTGAAATAAAGGTCTTAAGTGACTTTAAAATCTTTTGCAACAAAGTTAAGGTTTGGCTTAAACACACTCTACTGAGTAATCATTACCTTAATTATGATATTTTTAGTAACTGTATCACTGGTTAATAATTCATTAGGACTACTATGTAAGTTGCTGATTATTATGTAGGTACAACAGGTAATTATTATTTTTTTAATAGGTGATTTATTTATGTATTATATGGAATGTTTTATTTATGGAATACACTGTGTATTATATTGGTTATTCATGATTGTAATTGCAGCATTAATTAAATAATTTAGGCGTTGGAATAGGAGCAGTAGAGGTATTATTTTATAGTTGTCTATAATGTCTGCCCAGGGACTATCAATGGAAATTAGACAAATCGGCTAAATTGAAAACACAATGCACCTTGTGTTATGTAAATTTCATTTGTTATTATTGTATGTGTCCCTGACAAATAAATAAATACATAAATAAATAAATAGTTGTTTGAAACAACCTTCTGGTCAGTACAAGGACACCAAGTCTGAAAAACAGAATATGTATTAACAGCCTAATAATTAACAGTTACACAAATCACAGTGAACATAAAAATGCACAAATATTGGTAATAACAGATTAGATTTGAGTTGCACTTCAATAATACTGCAATATTTGTAAAAATCCTGACTCCACTCATCCAATAGTTTTTTTAATAATTTTGAAGTAGCAAAAGTTTTCTGATATAAAATACATTTTATGCATGTTACAGCACGAGTTTATTTACCTCAAGTTGTTCATCTTCCAGGAGTTTGAGCACCAGCCACTGCACGTCGTGCACGGCCTCTTTGTTGTTCAAAAAGGTAAAGAGGTTGTAAAACACCATTGTTTGGAGATAGGTCAGCACTGTGTATCGGGCATGCCAAGAAGCACTCCCTGCTGTCTGTGTGCAAAACAAAGAAAAAACATTAAAAAACAAACAAACAAACAAAAAAAAAAAAACTTAACAGCCAAAAGCAAATCGAATACAATAACTTATAAAAGTATTTTCATCCTCTTTAGGTATGTTTCATAGAAAAAGTTATTTTTTGAAAACTCTTTAAGAAATTTTTTCATGGTGCATCAGCAAAACAAACAGTAACTTTTTTTTTTTTTTTTTTAAAGCAGACAATTGTATATTAAAACAGTGAAAAATGTGAAGCTACAAATCCTACTAACCTGTGGAAGCACAATCCATAAGCTTTGCCGTGAAAGATTAAAACGCATTTTATTTTTCTACTGCCTTTCCAATCTTTTTAATGAATAACGCTGAACTGGATAAACAGACACAGAACATACCTCTTTAAGAACTGGTAACACCAACATTATTTGCTGTGGATACAGCAATCCCTGAGACATAAGGGACAAGCAAGTCTTTGCATCTCTCTTCATCTCATCGTAATTGTCATCATTCTCTACTGGTGCAATCTGTAGATAAATTCACACAACTAAATCCCAAAATACCCATACGAAGATTTCTAGATCACTTTATAGCATTTGAAATAAAAAATAAAAATAAAAAAACCAACAACAAGGAAACAGGAATATACCTTAAAAAGCAGAGGGAGGAGCTGGAGCTGCTCTGGAACAGCCGTGGAGAAGGACCTTCCTGCGCTCGCCATCAGCCACTTTAAAACTGTTACAGATAAGAAGATGATCAGTAGGACAAAACAAAAAAGTACAGGCCAACCAATTTTCATTACCTATATACTGCAAAAAGAGCTTAACGCTGTTGTATAAACCAACCCTACTGCTGGATAACAGCATTCACCTTGTTAATTTGTCCTTTATAATAACGCTTAATACAATTTGATCAAGTTCTTAGAATATAGAAACTAACTATAAAAAAAATACATTTTTCTTTACCCCATATGTTGAACTGTAGGCAATACATTATTACAAACATTGTGGGTTCATCTTTTTTTCTGTTTAGGTTTCATGTCATGCCACAGGCTACCTAATAGCATAGACGAGAATTTAGATAGTTCTGCTTTCTCACCTGTCTTCAACAGTTTAATGGCCTGGGTTCTTTCGTCTTGCTCCCCGTATCCGTTCTCCTCCACAATGTGGTTCTGGATCTCCTCGTCCACGTCCATCAGGGGCTTCAGCCTTACCAGGATGCGGGCTGTGAAGTCGGAGATCCGTGGGGAGGAGCTCTGCAGCGAGTTGGGTAGACTCACATCGATCATGAAGATGTAGGTTAGAACACTGGGGCATCACGAGAGAAGAAAAGAAAAAAATCGGAAATACACCGTTAACATTACATTAATGTTTGTGATCAGCTGAAAGTTTAGGTTGCTTTTGATCATCAAATTCCGGGAATTCCACTCAAAACAAGACCTGCACTAATTGTGTGTATTCATCCACTCTCTCTTCTCTATCTATATAACCATATTATCATCATCATCATCTTAGAAGTTATAATTCTGTATAGTTACTTATTCTGTGTAGTGCTGAAAAAAAAAGTTGTTTTTGACACGGTAATCACCTTAAGCATGCTTGGGTGTGGATTATACTAAAATTTCAGAAACTGAATGACTAATGCAAACACTCACCTTCCTATCCTCTCCCGCACATTTTTATAGACCTGCGTGAGCTTGGGCTCCAGGTACTGAAGCAGTCTATGAAGAAGCTCAGGGACTCTCCATTGCTGCTGGGCAAGACCTCCTTGCAGAACATACAGCCGGCTAAATTCAGAGAAAAGGGAAGGAAATTGTCTTTGCACGACCAAGTCACTGCACTCAAAACAACCACTGCATGTGACTACAAACTACTGTAAGCACTAACCTATTCTGAAATCAAAAGTCTGACAACAGGAATAGTAATAATAAATAAATAAATAAATAAATAAATAAATAGTTAAACCTGTTGTTTAAGACACTAAATCATTCTGGTGTGTTTGCATTTCTTCCCTTTGTTTGCAGTTCAGTGGCATTAGGCTCCAAATCATATAGTTGAGACGGTCATTAAATAAAATTTCTTGAAGGCAAGTGTGTCTCCACTTTCATGGCTTTTTTGGCTTCAATACAGGGTATTTCTCAAAAGGATAAGTTGCACAAGTATTTTATTTGTAATGAGCTTCCTTACCAGGCGTCTACAAAAGAACCCCCTTCGCCGTTTACTGGGGACTCCATTAGCATCTCAAACAGCCAGTGCAGTTTCCGAGGGTCTCTGCTCTCCTGCAGGGACACAGCAACAACAGATAACCTCAAGTGATACATATCACTGAGCACAAAGAACGCACTGCAGACAATGCCCTTATCAAAGGTCAGCACATAATTTCTGTGACCCCTTCTTTGGTGTTGCTTTGCACAGCTTTTATATTTGCAGTGATATCTGTGTACAGTTACTATTTTCTGATCTACAGCAGGTATCTGCTGCACCACTGAACAGCTGTCTACCACAGCACAGGGAATGCAGCCTCCTGGCACAATCCAGAAGAGACATCCTGAAAAAGTAAACTGAGTGTACACTATCGGACCACACCAGTAGAACCCACAATGACCAAGACAGCAGATTCAAGCATTGAAAATAAAAAAAAAAAACAGACTGAAATGCATATTAAAATACCTTCAAATTTGACTAGTGAATTTGAGGTTGAGGGATTGAAAATTAAAAGTAAAACATTTTGGTCACACCCCACCTAGTGTTAATTACATTAGAATGTAATATAATAAAAGCAGACAGATACGTACACAGGCTGTGGCAATGCACGTTCCCCAGTCACTGTAAGTCTCCACTGTGATGTTCGTCAAAGCCGTTCGAATCAACGGACACAGAAACTCCCACAGCTTCTCCACCTAGACAAAGAGTGGGCACAGCTGTTTAACAGAGTTTCCAAATAATTTCAAAAAGTGAAGACCCGCTATGAACAGCCAAGGCTTCAGAATTTGATAGTTGTTAGTGCAGTACATTAGTTACATGTCAAAGTAATATACATTAGTTTTAGGACTGCTTCTTACTTCAGACTGCAAAACCCACCTTTGACACACACTCACCCAGTCAATGCTGGCCATTAACAGTGTACCTTCTGACCCCTGGTTGCTAAACAGAGCATTAGATGAATAAAGAACACCTGTGGATAGGTATTTTTGCTCTTTATAAAGACGCTACTACTACAAGAGAAAACTGCAAGGGAAAAAACAAGCTTAATGCTATTATAATCACAAGGGCTGACCTTTTCAAAAGTCCAGTGTTTGCTGCCTCTGATGAGCCCGGCGACGATTTCAGCCACACAGCGCTGGGTGCTCTCATGGGAATCTGCAACTAAACGCTCCAAGTGGGGCCTCAGCACAGGCAAAAAGGCATCGTCAAAGTTTCTGAACAAACCCTGAAAGAGAAGTGATCAGAATGAATCTTTTCTATCCTTAAAACTATACAGCACAACCAATGATCAATTACACTATTTAAGCAATAGAACCATGTTTTTTTTTTTTTTATTGTGATCGGACTAAATTTCTCAGCTATGGTTAGTTATGTTGCTTGTACAAAAAACATCAACCTACAAGGAACATTTACCTTAAAGAGGCAGAATCTCCGGGGATTGAACTTATCCTTTCCTTTTCTGTCTTCCAGTGAAAGGAACTTTATCAATTGCTCTATAAATTTGGGATCAGAAAAGTGATCGAAGATGACCTGATCCATCTGCAATGTTAAATTAGACATTTTACTGAAAGTACAGTATATAAGTTATTTCTATAATGTATAAACCTGGTTATAAAAAAAAACGCACAAACAAACACACACACACACACACACACACACACACACACACACACCAGAATAGGGAAGTAGTATCTTATATTATATGCATACAAGTAAAACTGACCACATGGAGTCTGAATCATTCTTTTATTTTTTTAATTGATTAATTTTTTTAAATCGCATCTCACGTTATAAGTTCATAGCTACATTATCTTAACGCACTTCACACACAAAATGAGTCACGTCCTAGGTTGAATGAGACTATGCAAAATTGTTAGCAGCACCACTATATCTTGGCACTGTCAGATTACACAGAGAACCTCTCAAAATAAAAATTAGCTGAAGTTATTTATAAGCAGGTAAATGAATGAGCTGTTCCAGAGAGGCACCTCCGACGTACAGCTATAAGCTTCCCAGATATCCATGCAACTACAAAAAGCTGCATTACACTTGTTGTATTACTCACCTCCGTCATATCTTCCCTCTTTAGACCAAGTTTTGGTTGTTCCTCCACAGGGGCATAAAGAGTTAGTTTTCTGACAGGGAGGGGGCAAAGAAGGAAATGATGAGCCAAATGCATAGAATAAACATATTAGCCATTTCTACCAAGCACTGGCACAAATACCATACTAGAAGAATACATTTCATTGGGTTTAGAACTGTACACACATGAGTAAACACATTCTCAATGGTTATTTGAACAATGGATCAGGATTCTCAAATACTTTACTCCCCCAGATTCAACATCCAATCTGTTTTTTTCCGGTTTTATATTGCATGCGTTTTTATTTTCTGAAAAACAAAAACATGCTAAATGA
The DNA here is from genome assembly GCF_017654505.1 of Polyodon spathula. Taxonomy (NCBI): domain Eukaryota; kingdom Metazoa; phylum Chordata; class Actinopteri; order Acipenseriformes; family Polyodontidae; genus Polyodon; species Polyodon spathula. Next base: position 75,000,799 of record NC_054538.1, on the reverse strand, counting down.
CAATTTGAAGATCTGTGAATATTGCCCAATAAATAAAATGGGTTTACAGTAGTCATTTATTTGTTGAACCCTTTTGGTACACAAGGAATTGAGCGCTTGTTGTTGTTCAATCGGTTTCTTCTTAAAATACATTTGTGACTCAAGTATCACAAGGACGAAACTGACCATTTGGACGACCAGATCCAACCCGTCAGTAAATTTTAAACCCTGTTGTGTACACTTAATTGTAAAAATAATAATGTTAGCAGAATATTGTGTATATTTTTGGGAATTCGACGTTTAACAAGCTTTACCGAATAATATCGAAAAGTAACAAGCCTAGTTATATCCCAGGTACGTTGTAAATGGGTTTGAGTGTTTTTTATGTATATATATATTAGTGTCAAAAGAGTAAGTGGCCCAATATAGAATGTGCAGAAAAGCTCCTGCTTTCTTTTTATATTACTAATGTTATTTATTTTTATATAGCAATTTTCATAGTGGACGGCCATCACAAACAGCTTTACATAGGTAGGCTGTAAACTGTGCATTATATGCAGTCACTTACAACAGGACACTGAGTTAACATCTCATCTGCAGGATGGAGCATAAGGAGGTTAAGTGACTTGCTCAGGGTCACATAGTGAGCCAGTCAGTGGCAGAGGTAGGATTTCAACTGGTGACCTTCTGGTTACAAGCCCTGGACTTTAAGCACTGCACTACACTGCCTCCTTGTGAACTTACTGAGGCCAGCTGTAATATCCCCAGTGTGTTTTCTCCACAAAGGTACACGCCTCCCAGGCTGCTTTCGTTCTTGGCAAACTGCCACTATCATAAAGCATCCATTGATTATCGGGCCTGTCTCCCACCAAGATTTCAGAATGTTCACTGCATCCACCTAAAAAGACAACAGAAAACAAGAGTTATGATGTCAACAAAACTTATGCATACATATTTTATGCAAATAAAATATGTATACATAAGTAACACACATTACTGTACCGACAATGAAATAACACATTGCACAATTCCAGAAGTAACAGTTCAGGTGTCACTACATTTACAGTATGTTAGTATGCCATGTAAAGATTTATCAACATTTATCAAGCTGTTCCCCAAGATATAGCCTTCATTAGCTAAACCATAAACTGTTGTTCGCAAGAATATCAAGGTTTTACCACTTTCTAAAAAAAGCAGTTCAAGATGTAACAAAAAAATGTGTTAATGTATAGCCTCATTGCTGAGATAACGTTGTGAAGGATAGGTGAAAGATCTGAACTTGACGCAGCACAGCACTTTAGATTCAAGAAAAAAGCACCAACATAATGATACAAGGGAAGATTAATATACATCTACATTTCTATTCTTTCCAATTCACAAAGAAAAAAATTGGCATTTAATAAGGGTCAGAATTTCAAAATAGTGATAATTGCATTTTTGAAAAACATATTCAAAAACACATATATACACCTACCAATTTCATAAGGATTCTCTTCCACTTTTTTGTGAGGTCTCTTCAGCTGTTTCAGAATACCAGCAACAGCTGAGATTGCCATCTGGAAGCAAAAACCACAGAACTAAGAACCATACTGCAGAAATCTTCATAGTGCCTAAAGAATTTGCTCACTGTCAAATGCAAATTTAATAATTATATTTACCCCACAGACTTGAAATAAATGAGATATACAGAAGATTTCCCCAACTCAGGCACCTGTAAATGCTGACTATTTCTTACAGATGTGAAGAGGAACATATTCAGATCATTTTGATGATAGTCAAGAGGTTGTTGCGCCAGATTTACCATCCTATTCAACACTAAACTGGCAAAAGACATTACCTAGGATGCCAGACTTTGATTCTCCCATTTATATAATAATAATAATAATAATAATAATAATAATAATAATAATAATATAAAAGCAGACACCAACAGATCTAAGAGTTAGGAAAAGATTTTTATAAGAACTCGCCTTTCGAACAATGAGTGCATCGTGGTTCAGACTCTGGACAAAGAACCGGATTGCTGGGACAGGGACGGGCTTATCATCCCTCAACAGCAGGGAAAGAAAGCCAATGGCAATATGCTCAAACTTCCAGGGACTAAAAGAAAGAAGGAAAAGAGCTACATAAAGTATAAGAGGTGCAAAAAGTCTCTCATAATAGATACCAAACAACTCACATGTTAACATTATAAAAGTGGGGACTACGTACTGGGGCTATAAAGATGGTGGAGATAAAAAGCATGTTATTACTAGGTATGGTAACTACTAAATTCATTATTATAAAGATGACCTAAGTTTAAAAGTGAGGTCCTCTGGAAACAGAATTTTGAATAACTTTTTTTTTTTTTTTAATTCATTTGAAACATGCCATAAAATACAGCACAACAATTCCCTTTAGAACAGCTAAAAGGTTCCAGTTTGCAGATGAAAAATGCTCTGGTAAATACTACTGCAATGGGAAATAAACACTTGCAGTGCAGGTACGTACAGATTTCTCTGACTGAGGGAGTCCAACAAGTTATTGACCAATTTTTCATACTTTCTAGGGAAAAAGAAACAAATAAACATGATAATTCTGCATGATTGTTATTTACCTTAATTAAAAAAGTTCAAAAAAAAAAAAGACTATGAGAGACTTTGTTTAAATATTTCTTTACTTACTGCACAGAGTCAATGTTTTTTGCCTGCTGGAGCTGAACACCTTTCTCAATCTCTTCTGAAGTGGGCAGTGGGAGATTTATAGTTGGGTTTTTTGACTTCATAATCTGCTGAGCTATCTCCAAACTACTATCAGGTACCTTTCATTTCATTAAAAAAAAAAGCAACAGCAGTTACCATAAGATGTTTTAATTAACTGTGACAAAGCTATGTTCTGCACAATGTCAGGGGAGATAACTTGCAGAATAGAAGCTAGTTCTTTACAAATAAACTCAATGACAAACAATTTCTCAGTTAAGAAACACTTCTAGTCAAAATGTTTGTCATTACTTGTTACGTTTCTTTTAGTGTTTCTAAATTTAGCACAGTAAAGTGTTCATTAGTTATGGACGAGAAGCTTGATCTTACACTGAAGTCCAATCCTATGGTTTCGTACTGTCGGTGGATCTTGTCTGCAAGATCATCAAACAGACGGACGATGGAAGGCTTCTCTAAAGACATAGCCTTGCTGAGTCCAGATGAGATGATAGCCGGCCAGGTCTGTACAATGCAGTCCCAGTCATGGAGATTAGCCAGGCAAACTCCATTGTGATTCCCCAGGAGACAGTACAAGGCACCCTGGAACCAGAACGAGGCAGCATAGTTTATATTATATATTATATATATTATAGTGAGGACAGGGATAGGATTGACATACTTATATCAAATAAATAAACAAGCCCTTCATAACAATTCATTGAATGGAATAATATTACACTATTTAAAGAAGACCGCTGATGTATACTCTCACAAGGTTGCCACAGGGGCATGTAACTGGTCCTGATCCTGGTAAAACAAAACCTGGATTGGACAGAATAATCCACTGAACTTGATTCCCAAAGAAAAATGTAACAAGACACAATTAGACAGAACTTGCAATAAAAAAAAAATAAAAAAAAACAACACAAGTGTTAGAATAAGAGGATACCTTAAGGAGAACCGTATCAAAAGAAGAGACCTGTTCTAACCTGATAATCTTGTTTATAAACAACAAAAAGGATTGAAGTATTTTGTTAAACATACTTTAAACTGTTGCTGGGAGATGTCCTGTCTGTCTGGTTTTAGGAACTCCAGCACCAGTGGAATCAGGTCCCTGCAGCAGAAGTTGTAACTTCCGAGGGTTATGAAGAAAACTTGTTGGGCCTTGCTCCTAACCTGCACATGTTTAAAACAACAGTTAAAAACTGCAGGAATGCTTCAAGTCTATGTTAAATTCACTAGATATTATACACCGTGCACATGTTCATCATTTTTTATAAATTGAAGAAACTGTAAAAGGACAGCTGATCTCTGCCCCCCAGTTCTAAATGTTATGCTAAAATCAAGGTTAAGTTAACACAGTACAGACATTACCTGACTGTATGTACTGGTTGACAAACGTAGGAGGTCCCTTAAAAGGTCTCTATGAATAGTCTTGTATTCACACCCTTCAACGGTCAGTTTCCTCAGCTGGAACAGAATTGGAACAATACAACTTAACATGTTTTAAATCTGCATATATTATTTTATATTATATTTTTATATGTATCTTTTTTTTTTTTTCCCCCTATTAATTTTACAATGCCTATTCACATTTCGCATGTCAGTACCAGAGTGCTGGACAACAAACATGAGAAACTCACGGATCACAAAGATAGCAACACTGGGAAACAAACCTCTTGCTGTAGCATAACTCTGTCAATGAGTAATGCTCGGATGTGTTGCTTCCTACCAGTCAGCTGCAAGGGAAATAAATAGTTTTAAAAAAGTTAGTATCACCACTCTAGAGATTTACTACTGATAAAATATACATCAATATAAAAAGCATGGTCAACAGCATGACAAAAAACAACAAGTTAGGGCCCTCTTCATAGACTGTTTTCTCAAGATGAAAGACACAATGTTGCAGCTGCAGAAGACGACTAACCCGATTCTCCATGGACTTCTTGACAAGGTTGAAGCTTTTCCACCGGGAGTCAAACTCATGCTTGTAAGATCCTCTGAACTGTAACAAGTCACCAATAATCTAAGAAAAAATAAGCAAACAGACAAGGTTACAGGTTTACTGCAGTCACAGTTCAATAAGTAGGAAGATTAAAAAAATAATAACTCGGTATGCATTTTGTAAACCTACCTTAATGATCAAAAACAATGACTTTGTGTCATCCTCTGAATTTTCCAGAATGTGATCTGTAGAATAAGTTGATTTTCTTTTTTAGGATGTCATCGATCACTATCAGTGAACAAGCTGTATTACATGCAATTGAAATATCATCACTTAAAATTGACTGGGCCTGTCGGTCTCCTGGGTGGCTATTTAAGCAAATACACATGTAAAATATATGCAAGTTTAAAATGTCAAATAAAAGCATTACAGCAACTCCAGGGGCTGCGATTACCATTATAGCAAAGAACATGGTATACTATCGCAAAGTATTGGACACAGGTATCAACTTGATTTTTAAAGAAATACTTACGCAAGAGTTTCCTCATAACACTGCAAATAGCGTCTCTGTAGTTCTCCCGTGACATGTCTTTAAAAAGAAGGAGATGCAACGGTTATCAGCGTCTCAAATAGCAGTTGCTTCCAGACAGCAGCAGGATACTTCGAGGTCAACTTCAAAAGACCTTTTAAAATGGCAGTGCTTGTGTTGTGCAGTAACCGATGACCTGTGCTACTCTGGAACCACTTTAGGACAGAACTTAGAACATCTGTTACCAGCTACAAAGCTGTTAATAATTATTTAGAAATCAAGCGAGGATCTTTAACCAAAATTCTTGCCGATTCATTACCAAGGCTTTAACAAACATTACCATAAATTAAGGTTAACAGACTTTATTTTCACTTTTAACACTGACAAAGTCCATTTAACAAGCTATCACATTGCCACACTGTAGATGCCCTCCCCGTGTAAGAGGTATTAGCGCCCAGCTAAAGCTTTAAATTCCCTTTGCTGTATATAGGACTTTACATGCTTGTTGTGACAAGATAAATGGACTTCACCAGATTCAAAAGTGAAAGTCTGGAAAACAAATCTACAGCAAAATAAGGAAAGTTGTTATGCTAATGAGGGGTAACTTAAAAAAATTAATACAACTACATATGTAATATGACCACTGACATTATTGGTTTTACTTATTTATCGCATTTCATATTTTACAGATGACGACAAGTGTAGCACTATGAAAACAATTGTTATACACATTTAACAGTGCTTTAAATATCGGCTATGCTTAAACATTTAACACAAAAAACGGTATAATTCATTGTACTTAAAAGAATAAACAAGTGTTTATTCATGTGAAATATTTAAATTAAAGTGCACCAGTGAGTAGTCACTGTATTTTTACGTTCACAGTCAAAGACACTGAATTCACAAATATATATTTACCCACCATAGTCAACGCCAGTATAAAGTGCTGTCTCCTCCAAACTCACCAAGCTTGGTACACTTAAAGAAATAAAAAAGGTTATATTCATGAATTAAAAAATAAAAACAAAAAAGTACAATGACACAATCCTGAAGCCAGCCCACGACGAAACCACAATCTCTAAAAGTAGTTTAATCCTGGTTTTCATATTTGGGTCACTGTGCTCAAAAGTGAGCAATAAAATAAAGCAAGTGCAATTTTAATATTAAGCAGAACTGAATGCACTAGGTTGGCTGTGTAGAATAAAAAAGTATCACTAAATATGTCCTCATTCCTTTCAGCATGTTAAAAAGTGAACAAAGCAAGGCAGTAAGAAATAAATACTATATGTTGGATTTCATGCTTTTGTTTTTACTTTCTGTTAGTAGGGTAACTAGCTATAATGTAATGAAATGTTCTTCTCACTTACAGGTCAGTTATTCTTTCTCCATCCAGGAAAGGCAGGAAGCTCCCAGAGCCCATCAGACAGTGATGCACAATCGTAAGGCTCTGCAGTATGTCATCCCTATAAAAACAAGGAAAAAAAGGTTCACAATCTTAATTAACCCTAAAAATTGACACAATTTAACTAGAATGCAAATACAAATTTAAATTAAAATTTAAAACCTTGGCATTTCCAGTTCTCCACTTGCATGGCGCTGCAGTTTGACCAGCTCTGGTTGGAGGATAATATCTAGTATATAAAATACAAAGGCCTTCTCCTCTGATGTTGGAACGTGCCAGTGGATGTTTAAGTTCCATAGATTACCTGGTTTACCCCAGTCCTGTAAATATGATGCCAGAGAAATATGAAAAGAAAAACACAAGGATTACAAAACTAGCTGTATGCTCATGCATTTCATCTTTTTTACAATAAGGGAGATTGGGTTTGAACTTCAGTATCGACAAAGACATTTTCCAATTATTTATTTATTTTTATTTTTTTTAATATAATTATCCCCAGGTCACATAAATATTGTAGTTTGTCCAATAGGAAGTGCTGGTATACAAGATTTTAAACGAACGCTGTAAAAATAAATAAAAAGGGTAGGAACTGGCAGAAATTGTTCTATTCCAACACTGTACTAGAGATACAAGAAATGTGTAAAATGGAAAGGCGGATGCAAATGCCATGTTAAAAGGCAGAAGCCAGGCACTCTGGCTATGAGTTGAAATGGGGGGGAACATACCTTGATGGGAAAGTACTCAGAGAGAGGCTTGTTGAAGCCACCAGGGACACTGCAGTACTCAGTGGGGTAGATGAGAGAGGAAGATCGAAGCAGATGGTGCAGCAGGTTACAGGAAAGCATGTAGCCTTGTTTAAACTTCAAGTGGAGTGTCCGTTGGAGAATCTTCACACACTGCTCCCTGTATGGCAACAACTTATCACCATCAACACGGGTGATCTGAAAGGGAAGGAACAATATTTGTAAAATTCCCATAGTTCATTTCCATTTACAGCGGGGATTGTGTATGGCCACTTTATAGGACTGCTTTTTTATTACCTCAGACAAAAGCTGAAGGTTCCACAGCAGCGCCTTGTCCAGCTCCTCTTCACGCAAAACATCCTCATCTAAAAAAACAAAGAAATGTGTGTTAAATAAAACAATACTGCTCAAGTAAAGTCAAATAGTTATGTAATCCTCTAAAAAAAAATCCTGTTATGAAGCATTCCCACAATTACAGATATTGGGTTGGACAGAACTGTAAATGGCAAACTTACTGACTGTGAGCTGAGTTATTGCATTGCAACAGTGTGGCACAAAAAGCTTCAAAGACTCTGCTGGATGACACTGAAACAGAAAACAATGTGGTCGAAATAAAAAGAAATATGCAAATTGCCGCTTTTACATAACACTTACCATACTTGTACACTTTAAGTTAAAATATGCACTCCTTAATATTTCCGTATAAAAAGGAGAATGAACGGCAGCTCACATGCCCTCATCACATGTCATCGAGGCATATCCTCACAGTATCCTCACCTTAGTAGCGGCTCTGCACATGTCAGCCACCATTTTTCCAGCAACCCGAGTCTCAAAGATGTTTGTAGTGGCAAAGTTAAAGACCTTTTCAAGGGCCACCTAAAACAAATTAAAACATGAATCTGGTGAGAGAGCGAGAGTAAAAAGTTCTTAAATCAGAAATCACAACATTTTAATAAATAATCTAGTTACAGTACAACCTGTTTATGTTCAAAGGAGGATTAGGCATGAATATTTCCGTTCAGAAAGACCAACAGGTGTTAGGATTTAAAGCTGCCTACATAAAATAAAAAATCAGACATGATCCGAGCGAAATGTTTGTGAAGTTTCCCTTTTAGAAGACTTAAACAAGTTTTATATGCTCTTCTGGATACCTTGTTTGGTTTGCAGGATCCTTTTATTTAAAGAAAGAAGCAAATAGCAATCAATCTTACATTACCACTACCGGAGCACGGGTCTTCAGCTGTGCCACATTAAAAACAGCTATTCATACAGTTATGCAGTATGTACTAGGGGAAATGTGTCTGTGTGTGTGTTTATGAACCTTGAAGATGTCTTTGGAGCACTGCGTAAGGATGGTGCTGAAGGTGGAAGACAGTCCCAGCTCCACTAGGCTCTCCAGGTGAGTCATCTTTTCAGTTTCTGTCTCCTCTCTCGTCTGTTCAAGTGTACTGCTTTCAATAAGGGCAAAACACCTGAAGCAACATAAAAGTCAGATAAGCCCTTAATTTACTGTGCCTTTTTTTGTTGTTGTTGCACCAAACACTATACAAACCGATTTCCAAGATTCTAAAAACGTAACTCGTGCTGTCTTTGACCGTTGCTCATTGTTGACTCAAAAACTCATCGATATGGAGTTCAGCCATTTCAAACACTAAAAACACACCTGTCCATAAACTGTAGGACAAAGTCTTCAAACTCCGCACTGACTGAGCACAGCTCCCGCTCCACCTGAAACAGTAAACAAAAAATACTTGATTAAGAGGGTGCTCAAACCTCTTTCCATAGAGACCTTCCAGAATATCTAAAAAATATAAAAACTCAAAACAGAAGCAGCTTTGTAAACCACAAGTTTAAATTGTGAATTTATTCAACAGAAGTAATAAATAAGTCATAATAGTTAGTTTTAAAATGTTAGTTACATAGAAAGGGATAATAAACCATTATATTATCTGTAAGTCACCTTGGATAAAGGCGTCTGGTAAACAAATAATAATAATAATAAAAAAACAACACTAAAAATGTCATTATTAACATTTGCACCGCCATAGCCGCTTTTTGATTGGCTTTTGAAATTTAAATATCTCCTTGTATGTGAATATTTAGTGCATGCCTGTTCTTAAGTGTTACTAAATATTTGAACAAAATACCCAGCTGCAGAATCGTATAAATGAATACGTTACAAGCACCTGCTTCTGCAACCGCCAGACCCGCAGTTTACGCGGCATATTGAAACCAGTACAATATAACCGACAATTTAGTCTGGACTTTGTAATAGAATATAACAAGACATTGTGAAAGAACGTACTCCTGTTGAGTTCTGAAACACTAATGAAAGTCATTCTACACATCCTATATTATATTTATTATTATTACTATTATTATTACTATTACTATCATTAGCAGTGGTCACAAAATATACACATTGAATCACAATACAATGTGATATAGCTATGCTACTTTTTTCTCGTTTGTCTGTCATCGGAATATAGTTACCACCAACAGCTCAAGCCGTGTGAGCCCCCCTGCACTCCTCGGGCAGAAGGACTGTGCCACCCTGAGCGTGTACAGGTGTAAAGAAAAAATAAAAAAATAAAAGTGCTTATTCTAAGCTCTCTGCACAAATCAGTGACCATTGGGACTGATGCTAAACGAAAGCTAGATACTGTTGCATTTTACAACCCAATGAAGTATGATGTGGATATAATGGATCAAAATGCACAGCTGTATTCTGTCAAAGGTGGTACTCGCCGGTAGCCTGTGGCTGTTGTTTATAATGTTTTGGACCGGGCAGCCATTGGTTTTGTACAAGGAGTGCACCGGCAACATAATCACTTGGAGGGACTTCATTTTGCAGCTAGCCCTAGAGCTACAGCAGAAACATTTTGATAAAAGACATGAAAGCCATCTGGCAAATACCCCTCAACCTTCAGCCAGCGCTGCGCCCACTGGCACACAGAATAAAAGACAATGCCAGGTTGCTAAATGCAATAAAAACAGAACTCTTGATGTCTGCGCCCATTGTGAAAAGGCAGTCTGTGGCAAAGGCACTGGTACAGTTGAAAAGCGTATTTTCTTCATAGATTGTACTGAGAAAGCTGTAATAGAACCCTGAACACACAGACATAGCCTTTGAACTCTGTTTCACTCAAAGCGCTTTCACGTTGCAGAAGTTATTTTATATTTTTGCTTTATGCTATATTTATGTTTAATAATTTTATATGTGCATACAGCTTTCTACACTTGTTCACAAGTTTATTGTGTAGAGTCTATTTTATTACAGTTTCATGTTTATGTATATGTGGTCTTTTTGAAATAAGAAAAAAGTTTTCAATCTAAATAGAGAGCTTCTGCTCTGAAAATGTCACGTATGAGGTTCATAAATAAAAATATTAAGTTGTATCCGATTTTTAGTTTTTCATATCGGAGCCATTTTAAAATTTAAAAATGTGCGATGGTTGTATGCAGTCCGAAATCTAGGCAGTTATAATGTTAAGATGCCTACCTTGCCCCAGCTGTGGACAGGTTAGTTTTTGGGAACAAAAACAAAGCATCCCAAGGGCTATAATATAAGGGAACCTTTTTGATAAAACTGTTTGTAAGTCTGAATTTAAAATTGATATGTAGAAAAAAATGTTGTAATGTTGTGTTGTAAATGGGAGTATGACGTATGTTTTTTCAAGTACTTACTTCTGTGAGGTCATCTCTTTCATGAACAGCTGATGAACAGTCTACCAAAGGCACAAGAGTAGAAAATGTTGCAATGAACTGGAATGTTATCTGCATGGGGGGTGGGTGAAAGAAGAAAAAAAAAAAAAACATTTAATTGGCTTGTTCTACTACAGCAGAGTACAGGGACAAATACTACGGTATTATTAGTATTACATCACTAGTGCATGTCTACTAAAAAGGCACATACCATGCACTTGCTGAAGTCATTTGGATCCACACCAGGCAGTGCTCTCATCAGCAACGGCAGCATGTGCTTTGGGCCTTCAGGAAACCTCTTGTCTCCAGAAACCAGGCTGCGAGCCACTCCGATCACACAGCTCAGGGTGGCTGTGAGCTGGTGAGGTTCCGTTAGAGTCTCCATTGCAGGATAGGTTCTACAACAGCCATGCACACAAAACTATGAGTACCAACAGGTTTCAAACTATGTATTACTGTTATATATGCATTTCAGTGGATTTGAGAATCAACCATCATTTCACTCACTGGACGTCATACTAAAGAGAGAACTCACTTTTCTAGTAAGGGTGGGATGACAAGCTCAGGTCTCATCAGTGCCAGGTTCTGCAAAGCCTGGGCTGCATCCAAGCTGCCCGTTTTACTGAACATCGCCAGCAGCACAGGCTGCTTCATGCTCTCCACAAAGTCTGTAATGTCCTGGTCAGTGAGCTTGTGGCTGTCAGGGACTGGCGTTAGCCACGTCTGCTTCTTATATCGCTCTCGGTGTAGTCTTCTTACCACACTGGCCGGCAAGCGCTGCACAAGTTTCATCAGCTTCATCTGCCAAAGCAAAAAGACAGTAATGTGCCTATTAACCAAATTAATATTGCACATTTCCTGAATTCCTCACCTTACAGACACAATTCTATGTTGGTACATTAGCCAGTTGCTAGTGCATGTGCGATATGAAAATGTAATGCGATTTCCAGAAAATATATTATTGGAAAGCAGTGCAGGTCATACTATTTGTAAAATAGCATAAAGCCGCAGAACATTTTTCACAATGTCTTAGCTTGAACACTGTCAGCTTAATACCTTTTATATCAGTCTTGTTGCTTGTCTCTATGAACCAAATTATTTGGAAACCAAACAACATCATAACTAATCCCCAGCCAGTCCCTTGGCAAGGGATTAGTTAAATCCCAGATGTCATCCGTGCAAACTAGGACTATTTTCAGAAATGAATTGCACACACTGTACTGTACACAAACTATTTAGTACCTTTTTACAGAGGAATTACATTAAGCAACATAACAGTATTTAACAGCTGCTTTAAACATAATTAAAAACAAGCTACACAAGCTTTTCTGACAACCAACTGCTTTGGGACTCCAGTACCCTAGTCTTTAGTCCTGACCATTCACTCACCAGCCACCTGCCATTGTTAGAAGGATGAAAGAAGGAAGTAATACTGTTGAACAAGCCACTTAGCTGTTTTTGGGTTTGCTTGCTTGGTCCACCCTAAGAAAAACAAACGCAATGTTAAAAAGCACAAGATGCTTCTCAAATTATTCACTTAAATTGAACAATTATTGTCTGCCCACTCATTAACCACAACAGATCATTGTGTTTCATAGGAGTGACAGTTATAAAAAATGCAACAAAACAACATTTTGAAGCTACAACTGTATGGTTAACAAATTTAGTCACCATCAGAATGCATATTCTTGACTTGCTGTAGTTCCCAAACTGAAAAAAATGATGATTTCTACTAACCTCCAACAATTTAACAAATGCACTCTAAATTATATATAAAATCAGTTTTTGTAAAATCAGAAGATCCCAGTGGTTTAGGCTTTAAAGCAGCAAGTTTCAGCAGCAGCACTATATAGTAGGAAGGAAATGTGTTCTATTATTTTAGGAAACAAGAAAAATTAGCCTTTTTGTGATGCTGGTGAGGTTTTCCAAAAACAACTGCAGCACCAATTCAAATAAAACTAAATATGGGACACTATTATTAATAAGAAAAAGTGTTTCTTACCAGCATTGATGAGACCCACAGTACTATGTGGCCTATATCATAGGCATTGGTCAAGTATCTTGGAACTAAAACTTGGCTGCTTCCTACAGGAAGGTTCAAGCTTCTGAGAATCCGGGTAAATATCTGCTTAAAAAAGTCATGTAAATATCAATTGGTATACTTCTAAACAACAGAGCAGTAAAACCAGCTTAATTTTCCAAACTACAACCTTAAAATGTGAAATACTTGATGTAACTGCTACATCTGAGTTTGTTGGGGATTAAAAACACAGGCTTGCTTTCCAGACATTATAAGGAAGTAGATTCCACTACCTACAAAACCAGTTCTCTGAGCACTGGTACACACAGTCGTACACACGTAACGCACCATTGGTTTGCAAAGGCTATCTCACATATAATCTTTTGAGATCGGTTGAAACGAAACAGACATTAGAAGCTTACAGGATTATACTATTTATTTAGTGGTAGTAATGAACAAACAGAAACAGGTAAGTTTGGTTGAAGTCTTTAAAAAGAGCAAAAACTGTTCTTCTGATGAGCCAGAATGTCAGAGGGAAAGAAAATAAGTAAAAGCACTGAAAATACCTTGGCGGGGTCATGGCAAATCCCCCCTCACCACCACCCCACTCCCATAAAGGTATATTAACAAACGATACTGATACGTGTCAAAACAACCAGTCCTATTGGTGTGTCTGTAATTAGTTAAAATGTATTCAAATCAGGTTCAGGTTTTTCAAAATAATAATAACTGAGTTACAGGTAAATATGTAAACACAGACACATACATATCTATGGTTTGATTATGATAGACAGACAGAGATTAATAGGTAGATAGAAATAGGATAGTATTTAAACCATATTTTATAGGTTTTTTTTTTAATTATAATTTTTTTACTGTAAATGTTTTGTATTTAAAACACACAAAGATCAACGTAATGTAAAGCATCCAGAGACGATAAATAACAAAAGCAAGAAAAGTATCAACATTATGATTAAATACCAATAAAAAAAAAAAAATACACAAATATATTTGTTTTACTCGTTCACTGTGAATCACGAAACAAAATTTGCCACGTAACTCACTCAGGACTATATGGGGAGGACAGATTTTCCATCACACCAGCATTGAATGCTAGTACTGCTTTATTTTAATTCTGCTGCTCTTCTAGGATTGAGCATGGTAACTGCACATCTATACAAGCTTCACTTGTATTTAAATTTTATCAGTGTCTTAAAATGAATACTATACTTCCTAACCATTAACACATAATTGCCAATATGTGTTATTAATATTATTATTAGTAGTAGTGCTATGACGAACATGGAATTTTCATGTTTGGATATATTCACTCAATTTAAATATTCATTTGTTTTCAAAATGTAATAAAAGCCATTACATTGCTCAGAATGCAGACAATTATATATATCAGAGAACTTCTGAGCAAATGATTTGTCTGTGTTGTTCAGTTTTGCGTACCATGTGAAATTTCTGGGGGCACTCCCGTCTTTGAAGGTATATGCTTTGTAAAAATAATATATACACTGCTCACATGCCGACACATCTGCGCAATATCCCAGTCACAATGAATAATTAGCTGTTTGGCTAAACATAGATTTCTGCATGTTTGAAAAGCAATAACACTTAATTGAATAGCAGTGTTACCATATATATTTTTTAAGTTTATCTAACAAAATAGTGTAATACCGCAGTAGACTGACAAACATTTTTCTGATAAATTAATTTGATGACAAGTGAGGAGAAAAAAAGACATGCTCAATGCAGGTTATTAATGCCACCATTAATCGGATTTTCAATTTTTAATGTTATATTTTTGTTTTTGATCCAGTACAAAAACAAACATACATACATAAAAATAAAAATCTTAGGTGAGGTATATAATATTTACATTTTATTAAATAAATAAATACTTGCCTTATCAACATAGGGATCCCAATCTACGTACCCAATGTTATCACTGGCCAAACGTGCAAACAGGTTTACCAGATGCTATGAAGAAAAATAAAAACAGCTGATGAATTAATTTGATTCAAATTTCAGGTTTCGCATTTAATGAAATCTCTCTCTCTCTCTCTCTCTCTCTCTCTCTCTCTCTCTCTCTCTCTCTCTCTCTCTCTCTCTCTCTCATAGTTTTGCAGAAAATCTGATTTCTTATTGTCCTATTTATTCAGTTAACTATTATATACAAACTAATATTAAAGTCCTCTAAAATCCCTCCTGCAGGTGTACAATAAGTGGAAATTTAAAAGAAACAGACTGTTAAAAATAACATATATATATAATCTACTTACCCCCTCCCACCCAGGAAGGTTTTGAACAGAGACCCAAAGTCCAATTAGCTCATCAAACCACAGCCTGCAAATCAAATTGCAATTTTGTTTATAAAAAAAAAAATATGTAAATCCTATACCCAAGAATCTAAACATTCTCCAATTAAGAGCTTGATATGTCAGGAATGTAAAAATGATTAAAGAAGAAAAACCCACAAATGTAAATACAGTTCTTCTCAAAACAAAACTTGAAAACACTAGAATACTGACTTAAATCCTTTCTGGTGAAGCTCGGGTGGCAAGGTGGTGGGCAGGAATAGTTCAAAATAGCTGATGGCTTTCTGCATGGTGACGTCAAAAGGACACAGCAAAGGCCGCCACTCTTGCAGCATCTCCTTTGTAGCATCTTCTGGGAAATACCTGCATGGAGACAGCATTGTACTTCATTTATTTCCCAGGAAAAAAAAAATAGTTGATTAAATGTTATTCACATTGACAACCACAAAAGTAAAAAAAAAAAAAATAGGTGTATATTGTGTGGTGTATATTGTAACTATGGACCAAATTTCACCAACACACATATACAATATTACTACTTGCCAGACTGAAAGCTAGAAGTACCATAGAGGATGCTATCTTTATTATGATCCTATGTTGCGTTACTAATTGAGATAAAAATGATTTAAATGGGACTATTTATAGTCCCTTGTGGCAGGGTGATTGCCCTGCACAGGTGGGAATTAGTGTTGGTGTAATTCATATGTGGAAATGGTTTTATTGTGTCACTTTGGAGTGGGTTTGTTTGATTAATTGATTGTTTACAGCGCTCGATTGAGACTTTGCTGGCTGTTGGGTTTGGTTGAGAAGAGGGGTAGTGGATGATTGGCTATGCCGGTCCTCAAATCAGCAGATGGGCGGGTCTTGACCGAGTGTTCATCAGTTTAAAATCATCTGGTTGAGATCGCTCAGGGCGACTGCAACACCATGCTTCAGAGGGGAGCTGCATATACTCAGGAGAGAGTCCGCTCTGCAGGAACAACAGCTACACAACCCTGAAACTGCAGGCGGTGCTTCTGAAGGCAATGCTCAGCCAAGGCCGTATGAAGCAGCAGGAGTTGTCGTATGAACACCGGCTCATCAGTAGGTTAGTTTAGGGGACAGTGATCCCATGTGATGTATAGTGAGGGTTCTGTAGTGTAGCCGGCTCCTGGAGCAGGACGCCTCGTTTATAAGGCTAGCGCTCGCCCTGTGTGGCAACTTTTATTTGTAGTTTTTGTACTGTTTTTTATCTTTGTACAGCTTGCTGTATGTGTCCTCTGTGCGTTACCATTGCTGGTAACGTCACATCATCCCTCTGTTTATTTACTTTATTTTGTATTAATAAATCCTTTTCGCCTGTGCTGACGTTTTAACTCCACCTCCCATGTCTCTCTGAATTGCCTAAGCAGTGGTTACCCACACAGGTGACATGAGCACCCTGTCACATCCCTGTATAACATTCTGATCAGTTTCAGTGAACATCATTTATATACTTACGGTCTACAACTTTTGACAAGGGTTTTCAAAATGTTTTCAACAGAGCTAGAAAGGGAAGAAAAACATAAGACACATGATGATACTGTACTGTTGTTAATCAATTAATGGGCACAAAAAGTGCCTGATGCAATTAGACACCATCTGTGTACATGCATAGCTTAATCTAGCACTTTCATTCAACTCTAATCCCTGGGATTAATGCTTTACTGAACTTCACTTTATGAACCAGTGACCCCACTCCCCCGTCCCAAAAAAAGCCCTCAAAGCTAAAACGTATACTTATTCAACTTGAAGCTATATTCACATATTTGCAAATACAATTAATTATATTAGAGTAACACGTATTTCAAAATAAATGTGAACTGCCTACTGTAAAATATAAAAATATTTACTCTCTCAAAATAATGATGTTCTTCCTCATACAAACTAGCAGTACTAAAATTGTACACATACCAAATGCATAATCTGTAATCTTAACCAAAAAACCTTTTCCTTACAGTATTTTTTTTTTTTTAACAGAACACTCAAAATCAGCAAATAGTACTGTAAATTCCATAATCTGCATGTCATGCATATCAAACCCAATTTGTATCTCTGTAAGTGTGTGCATGCTATAGCCATTCAAATTACACTGGAATATTAACATACAGCAAGTTTCCTTAAATACTGCACAGCACATCAGCCACCAGCGAACTGGCTTATGAAGAGTAGGATTCACAAAAGCATGGACTTCTAATTCTAGTGCTGAGCGATTGATCTATATGAATTTCAGGTTCCACAAGCCAACAACAAAAATATGAAGTATGGCCAATTTTACCAGTCAGATAAAACAAAATTACAGGTAAACTTGTCACTTATCAATAATTTTGCCTTTGTGTTGTATCATACAGTACCTTAGCCTTGGTATTTATCCACTCTGGAAATGACTCCTTGCATTGAGTAGAATTACAAAACGATAAACCGCTCAGCACTATATAATACAAAGCAGCAACAATGCAGGTGTTCTATTCCCTTAAAGGTTTCAGGGGGGACCTTTAAATGTGAGCTCCATGTACAATTCTTAACTGTTCTTTTAAAAGCTAGATTTTGGTAAGGTACATTCATTTGTGATGACAAACAGTACAACCGTAGCAGTCACAAAACTATACACGACTATTCAAAGTATACTGTAGGTGTACATTTTCACGTTGTCTCTGATTAAACTGATTCTTCCTGCCAGAACACAATAAAACATACTTCCTGTGTTACAAGTAATATGACCCAAACTAAGTCTTACACTGCAGGAAAGCAACAGGAACCCATTGCCTGTAACACTGGGAGTCTATGGGGACAGGAAATCAAACACTTCCGTCAAAACGTGTTTTGGCTAGATAAATGTGTTTCACCTGAGTGAAAATAAAAAAAGTCTGAAAAACTAAAATAAAAATCAATAGGCTCATTCCAACTCAAGTGGACCTAGAAGTGCTACTCCATCTTCACGATGTGAGGTTAGTTATATATATATATATATATATATATATATATATATATATATATATATATATATATATATACACACACACACACGTGACCTAACACAGAGAAAAATTTTAAGGTCAAAGGTCATTAAATTAGATACTTTTACCACCTTGACACTTTCTTAAACAGCTCTTTTGCAGTCAGAAAACAAGTCTGTATCATCACCAACAAATGAAAGAAACCTCCCAAGAATTCGGTCCACCTGAGCTGGAATGACCCAGTAGCAACACTTGAAAAATGATTTTAAAAATGTGGTTGTTGTCCACGTACACATAGAGTCGACTTTATTAGAAAAAGGAAAGTACCAAACAAAAAACTCACTTTGAAATATTTTTATATACTTCTGCCATATTTAAATGAACCTTCAACTGCAAGTATAAACAGTCAAATGTTATGTATATTTTAGAACACTGACAGTTATTTTATAATTTTTAATATTTCAATATTTGCATCAGAAATTTATTTCTGAAATTAGTTCCAAATAGTTTTACACAGATGTTCAGATGTTAGCAGTGTTAGCAGTGTTCAGATGTTAGCAGTGTTAGCAGTGTTCAGATGTTAGCAGTGTTAGCAGTGTTCAGATGTTAGCAGTGTTAGCAGTGTTCACATGTTAGCAGTGTTAGCAGTGTTCAGATGTTAGCAGTGTTAGCAGTGTTCAGATGTTAGCAGTGTTAGCAGTGTTCAGATGTTAGCAGTGTTAGCAGTGTTCAGATGTTAGCAGTGTTAGCAGTGTTCACATGTTAGCAGTGTTAGCAGTGTTCACATGTTAGCAGTGTTAGCAGTGTTCACATGTTAGCAGTGTTAGCAGTGTTCACATGTTAGCAGTGTTAGCAGTGTTCAGATGTTAGCAGTGTTCAAATTTCTCAGAAGATTCCCCAGTTTCAGCTGGGCCACGTCAAACACAGTCAAATAAATAAATGAAAAAAATAATTAAAATTGCAGTGCGACATTCTCAAATATGGTTGCTATGTTAACATTTGTTTTGTTAGGTCTGAAATTGGTATAGCTGTGTGGGGACTGCTGTGTTTTTAGGCTTTACATGCAAGAAACCCTGAGAGTTCCCCAATAAAAGAAAATCTTGTCCTTACCACCTATGCAAAATATTTAGCATAAAGGTTTTAGAGGAAGATGAATCTGGCCCAATGGAACTGAATATGGAAGAAAAAAAAAAACATAAAATAAGGAAGAAAGGGGAAGGGGAAGGGGAGGGGGCACAGCTTGTGTCAGTGATTAAAGCAAAGAATACAAAATTAAATAAACAGAAACCACTAAACGGTGTTTAATAAAGTACAAAATACTGGCAGCTTGTCACCCTCTGTGAATTTGTTATGTGTAATAACGTGAATTAAAACACAATGTTCCCAAAACACCATACGAGAACAGATCGCACTGCATGTCCAAAGCATGAAGGGGGTGGAGACTGTTCCCTTATCTTTTTACAAGAGTTCATGAATCCAGTACATAGGATATATAATGGGCACATTCATTAAGTGTGTGATATTATAAATCCCTCTCTCTCATTTTAAAAGGAGTACATTTACGAAAGGTACATTTCATTAAGAAAACATTTCATTAAGTGTCTTAATGAAAAGGGGTAGGGGGGTACAGACACTTGACAGAACCCACCACAGGGCAGAAAATAAACATATACATACATAGCATTTGTATGAGAAATAGTTTGGTTACCAAAATACTAAAAAAAATAAACAAATCATTGAGAATTACAAGCACATTTTGCAATGCTGTCATTTCAAAGAGATAATGAAAACATTCACCTTGCAGCAAACATTAGGTGTTGCTTACTTTATACAGATCAAATGCTTTAAATAAACCAGCATGCGTCAGAACGCACCCACTGATTTAACCTCCAGTGGTACCAAATCTAGGAACGTTAGAAAAAAGTGTAATAAAACAAACCATTATGCAGTAGACCAATAGCATGCATTTCACATACTTAGGAAACCAATTGAGCCCAAGGTGTTCTGTCTTGGAGTAGAGGATTCTATCCAACAATTCATACAAGGGCCACCACGGCAATTCCAAATCTTCTCTTGAAAGGAGTTCTTTTTTCCTAAAAACAAATAAAAATAAAAAGGTGTACAGTAATGAGTAAGTTTATGACGATACACACTTGATAAACCATGACCACTCCAGGGCGAAGCAGCTACATGCTTTCCTTATATACTGTATATTGATTTTGTGGCTGGTAAAAATAAAAGGGTCTTGGTGATTCGTCTCCTTGTCCTTCAGTAATCTACAAACCCTGGCATAGAGCTGCCCAACAAGCTAATTAGACCCTTAAAGTAGGTCATCAAGGCAAACAAACTAACAAAAGAGGGCATCAAAGGTGATTAAATGTTGGAGGACAATTATAGTAGCTTTCATGCACAACTTTGACCGAAACCAATCTGGAAGACTCTCTAATGATGACTCATAAAATGGAAAAAAAAACACTCAGCCATAACTGAAACACCAATAGATTAAGAGAAATGGGCCATATTGCTCAATAAGCTCTACATGTCAGGAGTCAGAAGGGCAAATGTAACATAGTCCAGGATAAATGAAACTTAATATAGTTTGTTATTTTCTATTACTATATAATCACTTTATTTAAAGCTGCAATTTGGCTAGAGGTTTGAGAGAGAGTTTTAGAACTGAGAGCTGCCAACCTCAAGGCATACTTTTACTTCATCTGTATTTCAGGTCTTACCTGTTATGTATGTAACTCTAAAGTGTTTTATTTCTGTTTAAATTTGCCATTCTTTCTAGATTTTAGCAAATATAGCTTCAAAGCAGATTTTCAGAAGCTGGAGAATTATCAAGCATGTCAAATAATTATTTGAGCATAAACAATAGAGAATCATACAGACCACACACAATAGGATATTGAACAAGGAAGACATTACAAATTTGGAAAATGCATGGCATTTAAGTCGTATATAAAATATAAAATAAAACGTAACACATTTCAAAATAGACTGGAATAATAACAATTAATAATAACAATGAGGTTCCACAAGTGTTATGTCCAAAAGCACTGTGTACAATGGTACAGTACCATGAATTATATGCAGTGCTTTCCTTAATCAATGCATCATAAACAAATTAGTGCAAATGTTTTGTAGACTTCTGAACACACATTCACACTCCTGTGCATAATCCACAGCAAGTTTAAAAGATTGAGGTTGTCAGAATTACAGTCAATGTCATTTTGGATTCGATTGTAGGTGACTTGACATATCCTTCCATGTGTTCAATTACACTTACTTCAGCAAACTGACCAACAGACGTGCAAATCCTTGCATCATGCTAATCTCCAGTTCAGGAATGGTCACTAACTCATACAACAACTTAATGAACAGTACATGATCCTCTTTGCTGAACTTTCTTCCATACAGTCGAATGTACCTGCAAGAAGAAACAGTAAGTAAGCAAGTAGTTCATACATTTGCTATAGGGTTTACCATACTTGGATGTCCTTTGGAAAATTACAGAAATTAGCTTAACCAATATTAAACCCATGACATGTTAAAATTCAATCTGAGACAATGTGCTATTCCAGTTTGCTTTTTACAACAAAATATCTTAATAGTATAATTATAACACTGAACACAATTGATGATTTAATTAACACGCGGAGAATTCATGCTGCATTAAAAGTAGCCCGTCTAGTAATTCCCTTACTTTAAACAAAAGGGATAGAGATATACAGATTTTCAACAACAGCAGCTGTGGCACAAGTGGTTGCTTTTCAATGTGAAGTGGCAAAAAGAATGCAAAATAGAATTCAAGTCTTGATGAGAATGTATTCCAGTCAACTTTACAATTTTGCTTTGTTGAACTACTCAACAATATACGCATTTATTAAATTAAATACCATAGTTTGACTGAGTGGTGATGTGCCAGAGGAACATTTTGTCTTTTTAAAAAGTCAACTGTCAGGCTGCAAAGGAGACCATGGTGGATTATTTGGAGCTAGAGACTGAAAGTATGAGACTGGAATGTTGGTGGAGAAGCTATGCAAGGTAAATGGAAAATATTAATTCTTCTACTGACTGGCTAGAAACATGGGATGCATTTAAGCGAAATACAGAAGAGAGAGAGAGAGAGAGAGAGAGAGAGAGAGAGGACTCCAATTCAGCCCACCAGGTGAATTAGCAACTGGAATCTTGTGGAGTTTAAGCCATTTTGACAAACACTTTCTGTTTTATGTTGAGTCAAGCCTTTGGTTATGCTACATTTGCTGTACAAAAAGACTCCCTTTGCATAGTAGTTTGATACATGAGTTTAAGAACATAAGAAAGGTTACAAACGAGAGGAGGCAATTCGGCCAATTTTGCTCGTTTTACTGTTAATAGCTTATTGATCCCAGAATCTCATCAAGCAGCTTCTTGAAGGATCCCAGGATGTCAGCTTCAACAACATCACTAAGGAGCTGCTTCCAGACTCCCACAATTTTCTGTATGCTCTTTTATCTAATCTCCATTTGTGACCCCTGGTCCTTGTTTCTTTTTTCAGGTCAAAAAAGTTAAGAACTTGTGAGATGCAAAAAGGACATTCAGCTGGCAGATTTACTAAGTTTTTTCTCCAGTGCACATTCAATAAATTATTATTATGAACTATGTAGGGGTAAATAGATTATAGGGATCGATTTTGAAAAGCTTAATGAGATCACTTTGTGAGTTGCATGTTTTAAAATACGATGACTTGTCAAGTGTGTTGTGCTATGCAATAATCTAAAGTGTCCAATACTTAGAGCCGAACAGCGATTAGATTTATGTGGCGTTATACTACTACAAATTAACACAATATTTATTAATTCGGTACACCTTCTATTTAGGCTTGTGCTAGATCTGTTTTAACATATATATGTCAGAGTTGGTTGCAAAAACTTCTTTATCTTAAAAAAAAAAAAAAAAAAAAAAAAAAAAAATCACATTAAAAGTATAAACAGCTTAAAAAATGTAATGTAATGTAATTGTCTTTTACAATCCCCCTAGAATTCTAAGCATTGCTGAGTTTTGATGTCTGATTACACTGGGAGCAGTAAGCGATAAAGCGTGCAGTTTTTCATACTACACTGGCAGCGAGAAACCTTGCGGTACATGTAAATGTATTGTCACATGTTAATATTGAGAAAAAATCAATTTGATGAAGGATGTCACGAAATAAAGGTTACATATATTTGTTTATGCTATATTTGTGTATGTGTCTACTTAAAAAAACAAACATGCAGCATTTCACCTGTGTAGCATTCTCCAGAGTGACCATTGTATTTATATTAATAAACATTACATATGCATTACATTATATTATACACCGTGGTGAACGACGAAATCTCAGATAGTACATTTCCAATGATGATGAAGCTGCAAAAAGTAAATGGCTGTTCTGCTCTTCAAAATAGTACTTATCATACACACCACAAGAGCACTGAAAAAAATGCAGGCTGAGATTGCAGAAACTGTTACAGAGCAAATCGTAAAAGTGAATGATAGCTTGTACATTGGTGTAATTATTGAATAAAATGTTAATCTTACAGTTGACAAGAAGCTTATTTTTGTGCGCAATGTGAAGGATGGGAGACCCAAAACTGCTTTTCTAGCCAATGTAACAGTAAACACCGGTGATTAAGAGACTATTACAAATGCTGTTCCGAGTATGCCGACATTAAAATCTAAAGGCATTCCTTTTTCTTAAGTAGTTGTTTTAGACAAGGACGGCGCTAGTGTCATCACTGGAAGACACACAGGAGATGCGCGGAGATTAAAAACATGTACGATGATAACATTGCCCTGTTCACTGAAATGCTTTAGTTGCACGTGATGCGTCAAAAGCAGAGATGCCAACTTACGAAAGCAGAAAATAGTAGCGTTTTATTTTTTTTTTTAAAGGCCAGTGGCTGCTAGCCCCTAGAAATTAAGAAGGTCCTTAGACACTGGCAAGCCAATGACCTAATTTTCACTGTTCAAACTATAATTTTGGTAAATGTAAACACACTGCATTTAGAAATGTATAAACCCCAATAAAAATATTTTAACAGTGATTATATTATTTTTAATTTTATTTATTCTGCATTTAAATATTAGTAATGCAGAGTGTTTTAAAATCTTGTAAGTGCTATCAAACCTGGACTGAAATATTCAAAACTTTATAAAAATCATAACTATCACAATAACACCACCAAGAGATTTAACAATGTTTTTTATTTAAATTTTTACTACTCTGCAACTATCAAGACACACAATGCTGTGTAGTAACCAGTAATGAATTGAATTAATTAAAGTGAGTTAAATCTCAAAACCCCTTTGCGCAAACATACAGTAATGGGGAGTGTCAGAATTTGCATATTAGTTTCTTCGACAGTATTCACAGTAGACGTGAGATTCAGACACTCAACTTCTTTTAATGAATGGCCATTCTGTGACATTTGCTCAACAGTTTCCGAAAAAACCCTAAACCTGGCTACTAAGCAACCCAGCTCAGAGCTTTTAATGTGTCAGTTAAAATGCCACAAGAATTAAACAATTAAACACACACATGTATTGAAATAGTATTTCATAATTTTATTTATTTATTTAATAAAAAAAAATCACAGTATTATACCTTTGACATAGCGCCGTAGGAGAACCTCCATACTAGCAGCTGCTACGGCCAAATCATAGCATTTGCCATCTCTGCAAAGGGTGTTGAAATACTTTGACTATTCACTTGCACACTATTCTACTCTTGATAGTGCTGACATAAGCCTAAAGCAGCCTTGTTCAGTTCAGTGGTTATCTTTATCCAGAGCTGTGAAAGGTGTACATGCAAACTGGCCAGATTTCGTTTTGGAATGAAGATGCAGCAACCTAAGGAAATGCCACAGCAGAAGGGTTACTGAAGCAAGTTAAAACCTACAGCTTTGTTGCAACACCCCATTTTCTACTGGATGTACTGCCAGTGGTAGATGAATGCAACCTTGTGTTTCAGTGAGAACACGTAAAACCTTGTTTCCACGAGCCTGCCGCACCATGCTGGCATTGTGGTGTCACTGTTACGAAAGCGAGCCACATTGTTTCCATGATTTTTGTAAAAACCCATACCGTGCCCTGGCGTGTCGGCACCATACCCTGCCAGCATCCTTTCGTACCTGATACCGGCACGGTAGCTGCCCAGAGCCATAAAATGTTGATAAAAAACATGTTGAGAACATAGCATCCAAAAGCAACTGAATACTGACGTTAGGAGCGTAAGTGTCACTTTATCTCAGTAGCCTACCAGAACAGAAATAAATGTTTCCCGGTGCTGTGAAGAAGAAAAATGAAAGGCATTTTGGACATTAACGAGGCTTGTATTGAAATGGAAGAGAGATGAAGAGAAAGTTACAGATTTGCAGCAGCTGAAAAACAGCAATTTATTTCTAGATTTGCTTGTTTTATTAATAGAAGAAAAGATTGCTATCTTGCTGTACTGTCCGTGAGACTACTGCCTTCTACGTAAATACTTGATATTTTTATTCTACTTTTGGTCATTTTCATTTTTTGTTCATGAAGTTCAACAGTTCATACATTTTCTGTACATAGGATCAATAATTAAATTTATACAAAACATTATTGTCAAAGAGTGTTTAGGCAAAACCAATGTGAACTTACAATATAACTATCACTCAGAACAATATTAAGTTATAGTGTAATGTAAATCTTCTATAGCAGGCTTTGTTGTCTTTTACGATTTTTTCTGTATGTTTTTTATATAAAAAGTAAAAAAATAAAAACAATATCGATTCAACATATCCACTTTGACGCGTCTTCGAAACCATGTGTTACCATGGTTAACATTCTACGTATTGCGTCATTTCTGTTATCTACACAGATTTATATATTTCGTGCTGTTTAAGTACCATGGTGACATGGTATGGAAATAGTAATCGTGGAAACGAGGTATTATACTTTCTCAAATTAAACCCATGGTGGCCGCTACCTGTGGAACTCTGGAGCAGCTACTGGATAATTTGGGTGAAAATGAAAAACATTTCACAGTGGAGGTCATTGCCAACCCCACACAAAGGACTTCTCATGTACTGTGGTGATTCAAATGTCAATGCTCACAAGAAAACACATTGAGACTTTTTGCAACATTTGATAAAGGGGCTTAATGCTAAATTCCCTGATCTGAATCAATACGGGTTCCCACAATTAGAGCAACTCGGTAATCTGCATCAGACCATCTTACCTGTTGACACTATTCCGACAAAAATGACAAATGCTCCTAGGCTGCCACAGTTTACACGATCGTACCACAAGGACAGCTTCTTGATCCAGCTTTCAATTTTTTCAGTGAGAGAAAAGATAAATACATCTCGTCCTTGGAGTGATGTGTTAAGAAATATATATATGTATAAAATTTGTTTGTGGTCTCAAATTATTTTTATTGTTTTCTCCCCAATTTAGTAATGTCCAATTATTTTTAGGCTCAGCTCACTGCTACCACCCCTGCGGTAGAGTGGGGCGAAGACGAACACACGCTGTCCTCCTGTCCTCCGAAGCATGTGCCGTCAGCCGCCCACTTTTTACACACTGTGGACTCAGCATGCATCCATCCAGCGCTACAATGTCGGAGGACAAACGCAGCCCTGGGCAGCTTACAGGCAAGCCCGCAGGCGGCCAGTCAGACCACAGGGGTCGCTGGTGCGTGGCGAGTCGAGGACACCGTGGCCGACCAAGCCCGCCCTCCCTCCCCCTGGGCGGCACTCGACCAATTGAGCGCCGCCCCCTGGGAGCTTCCGTCCTCGGTTGGCAAAGGAATAGCCTGGACTCGAACCGGCGACGTCCAGACTACAGGGCGCATCCTGCACTCCATGCGGAGCACCAATTAGCACAAGCTTATCGGGTTCTTCTCATTTTTGTCGCCACTTCAATTGCTGCAGTGCCACTCGATTCCCCTTCAATACTTCCATTAAAACTGTCAACTGTTTGGCATTTATAAAACAACTAACTCACTTCACAAAGTAAAGTAAAAAGTGTAATAATACATTGACATACTGTTTCTTAAACTAATTTTTTTTGTTTATTATTTCGCAGGCAGCTATTCGACACATAACTCTGTCTTGACCACTTCATCTTTACACACCCCCCTTTTCTATTTTGACACCAGCTGCTGTACATTGCATATGAACATCGGAAATCGACAATTTCAGACTAGTTTCATAGATGAATTTTCAATCGACTAATCATGCCTAACCCAACCTCATATGCTGCAAAAACAGTTACAGGCAGCGGACTTGCAGAGTTCAGAGGCAGTGCGTAAAGAGCACATGTTTTGTTGGATATATACTTAAGTACAAAATGCTGGGCATGTTTGACCAATTTCTATACGTTAGCTTATGTAAAAACGGTATGCATTTATTTATTGGTTAACGTCCGTAGTTCTTACCTTTCAAACGGGCCGCTGACGATCACTCTAGGACTTGTAGAACAGGGGAAATGATGTTTGAAGTGGCAAGTGTCATGAAGCTGCAGTGAGCAGAGCTGCAATGATGGCTTCCAAAAAAGCACCAATGTTTTTTTCCCTGGATTTAATGTAAAATCACTAATTTTTTCCAAGGATTTACACCCAAAAGGTCCAGATTTAGCTAAACATATTCTTAAAAGTTTTGAAATTTAAAAAAATAAAAAGTTGGCTATGCAGAGGAGGTTGGAAGTGGAGGGACTGGCTCTTGGAGCGTAAGGGCAGCTTTGCAGCACTCAAACAAGCTTGTTAGCTTCAGAATTAGCTTTTGTGAAAACCTAGATTCATTTTTTTCAGATTTAAATTCTGAATGATAATGTTTTACAGATTTATCTAAGGTAAATGTTGAATCGGCAACTGTACAAAAAAATAAAGATTTAAAGTTACAAATATTTTTTCATGGATTGATTTGTTCTTGCCAAGTGTTAAAAAAATAATAATTAAATTCACAGATTTATTTGTTAGAAACACAGATTTAACATGTCAGCTAAGTGTTTACTCACCAACTGTAAAAAAAAAAAAAAAAAGATTTATAGACTGGTTTTAAAATGTTGAATTTGTGATACACGTTTTCAAGATTTATACAAAGGGGAGGCATTTAAAAAGTTTGTGCACCACTGACCTCGAGAAACTTGGCAATTTCAGTGGAATCTCCTGAGAATTATGAAGGCTGATTTGGAAAGAGCACAAGTAATTTTTGACTTGGGTGCTAAAAGTAAAATTAAGAACTTTTAACACAGCAAAATGTTAATAGTTCTAATGTTGACAGCTACCCACAGAGAAATTGGTATGTTCTACAACACTGATTGTTACGGCGTGAATGGGGGATTTTCAAAAAGAAAATGGTTTCATGGTAAGCTTGTTTTTATGTCTATTTCTACCACCATTACTTATATTGTGCACTGTTTTGCATGTTAACTTTGTTAATCTGAAATAGTTACATTGGAAAATTGGAAAATAGAACTATTTTGGTTGGTTTAAAACGCAGATTTTGAGATGGTATGCTTTTTAAAAATGCACATTTTTAAAGGGTAGCAAGATCCAGATACACTTCTGAAAGGTTTTTGTTGTTGTTGCTGTTTTTTTAGACTGCCATAAACTGCCTGCCATAACACTTTCTCTTGCAATGTAGAGTAGCTTCTTGCTCCTTAAGCATTCACTTTCAACAGGACAGAAGCCTACAGTAAACTAGTATCACTAGCAAGTACCCTACAGTATTGCACAAATGCTTATTTATATCTGGCAGCAGGGTGTTAAAATACTGTACAGTGACAAGAGGCAGTTCCCATGTTGGTCTGAAAAGTGACCAACTGCACTGTGCAGAAACAGCATTGAATTTACTCTGCAGCACTGCCTAAAGTAAAGTTTTGAGAGACTGGCAAGCTGTCACAGTTGCTGACAACAAAATCCATTTAATAGTCAACGAAAAAGACAAATAACAAATCCACCTGTATGCAAGTAGCTCTGTGGCTGTTCTGTTCATGCAAGATGTAGTTTCTTCAATGTTTATAAATTTGAATTACTACAGTATACAACATCATGGTAAGTTGTTGTAGTGAAATTGATAGAATACCAACTAAAGATTTGTACTTTCTGTCTCTAAAAAAAAAAAAAAAAAAAAAAAAAATGCAAACCACATACAGTGAGGCTTCACCTTCATGTCTGCACACTCTAAATAGAAATCCCATTGCAGGCAGAGAGATGCCTTTTCCACTTTTTATACAGGTTGTTCCATACTGTTGGACTCAAACAAGCTACTGAACAGTGGTTTACCAGTTTCAAAACTGAATTTAACAAGAATGGCTATTAAAAAAATAAATAAATAAATAAATAAAGCGTTAACGTTAGATTTCAGTTTAATTTGTTTCACAGGCTTGTACTTTAACCTCTTGGTATCCAACTGAACCCTTGCTATCTTGCTATACATACCCCGTGACTAAGCACACTGACTGCACGCAAAATGTGACAACACTGAAACGGTCCACCAACAAGAATGTAGCATAACATAATACTATTTCTGGTCAGGTCATCTGGGAAATAGAAGCTGCATGTGTTCCTGTTCCAAAATGTAATTCTATCCGTACAAACACTTATTTATAAACATGTACAGCAGCTGCGAATATTACAACATTCACCAACTGGCAAATACACTGTGTCTTTGTTTACCGGTATTTATTTATGTGTCGAAACGGTAATAGCAAAGGAACGCGTCTAAAATGGAAAATAGCCTTCTGTTAGATAACAAAACTGAGTATTACAAAATGTAATCTACTAGTTACTTTTAACAACAAATTGGGGTGCTTTAACAGTCGATTACTCACTGATTTTTATAATAAGCACTTACAGATCATCCACCATTGTATTATTGCTATTATATTCCCCAGCTGTCCAGGCAAACCTTCCCTTTAAAAATGTAACTTACAATTTAGCCAGATTATTTTAGAGTAGAACAAACCAGGCCAGTTCACACACACACACTAATATATATATATATATATATATATATATATATATATATATATATATATATATATATATATATATATATATATAAATTTTGTTTAAAAGCTCATATATTTAAACAGGTCAAGAACTCTCGTCAAAGAGACTTTCTTTCACTTAAGTTATTGAGACACGGGTTGGTTTAAAAAAAATAAAAAAGTCAACTATAGTTTTTAATTGAATATATTTACATAGCGCGTCCCCTTTACAACAAACCCTTCTCAAAATGAGTTTCCGGTATTATACTGGTACTGTAAATTAATTACACACCGGTACAACTTTCTAATAATATCCCGTTATTTTGCAAAGAAACCTGTTAACCGTTATTCAAGTACCTTTATCAAATAGTTTTTTGTCTGTTCGTTTTAAAGCAAAATCTTGGTGATGCGGTATGTGTCGACTTGACCACTTTTCGCGAAAAAACGGTAAATTATTTTTTTGACAGTTGCTGATTTGTTTATCACAAGGCCTGCTTACACACAGCAAAACCAGCCGTAGGCCCACTTTCTGTGTCACGGTAAGCGGCATTTGCTACACATTCACAACAAAGAATTACTAACACAAAACATAGGTAGAAATAAACCACATCACTTACGTCGAAAGTTTCCTGGTCCAGAACAATACCCCGGGCCATAACTCCCTGAGCTGGACAGCCCGGCCCAGGTTAGCTTTAATTTTGACTAAAATTACATTGGATTCCTCGTCTAATTTGTCCGAATAAGGTAAGAGTTTGTTGTAGACGATCTCTTTCTGAGGGACAAAACCTAATCGCTGAAACTCTTCTGTGTTCATATTACAGTTTTAGCAGCAGATTTGCAGTTTTGTTTCTCTCACTTTGTCTCTACTGTATATCCCCTGGTATTTTCAGATCGTATTAGCTTTGGTGCTGCCTGCTGCTCCCTATGACACTTCTTAATAAATCTGATGATGACGATGCAGTTAAATTGTGTCAGGAGTTGGGACATCACAGTCTATATCTGACCTCCAGTCACACACTTCACACACACGCTCTGACTCTGCCCTTTTCATCACTTCCTGTGTAAACACGCTGTTAGGATGACTAACTCACTTCGGTTACTGACACGTATTTTGTATTCCTAGATGCATGTATTCCTAGAAGACGTTTTTGTTTTTTTGTTTTTTTAATTTTCTTTCGGTCTCTCTTTTTTTAGTCAAATGGAGCGTTCGAAGTAATTGCCGGTTAGACTAGTTCTAATTACGTGCAAAACTCTAGAAAGAAAATCCAGCGTTCTTTGTTTGTTTCTAATATATTTAACGTAATTTGCATGTACTCTATTTGTAGTTGCAAATGATTATTTCCTGTACAATTTAGTGACTGTTTATAATAGTGCTGTTAAAAAAGAAAGGAAAATAAAACCATTCTGTCGATGTTTGTGCTGAATGGTCTTAAGTTTCATGAAGACTTGATGGGTATGGGTATGGGTATGGGTATGGGTTACCATGTGTTTTTTTGTTTGTTTGTTTCTGGATTTATTTTAAATCACGTAGCGTTTCCCAGATTTAACTAAAATACATATCATTTTCCCCCACAAATTTAAATTAATACTAAATTATATATATATCTATATATATATATAATATATCTATATATCTCTATATATATATATTATATATATATGAATGTAAAACTTTACACATTGAAGTTGTATATTAATATTTAATAACTCTTGTACTTAGTGTTTACATTGTTATTTTATATATGACAGTTAAATATGGAGAAAGAAAGTGCTTCAGTCTTTTACTCTGGGCAAGTCAACTGTCAAATAAATCCATGAAAAAATACATGGAACTTAATTCTTTATTTTACACTTGTCACCCAACACGATCTTTCAGCATTTTAAAGTAAGTTGCATTTTTTTCGTTAGCAATTAAATCTGGAAAATTAAATCTGTTTTTTGCTAAATAATTTATTTTTTTTTGCAAGCTAAATCTGAAGCTTACATGCAAACATTTTTAGTTAACATTTTTAGGTGTCATTTTTTTTTTTTTTTTTTTACCAAACACCATTAATACAAATAAAATAATACCACCAGAAGTGTTATAAAAACAAAAATCAAAAAGTAGTATGGTTGACTTTATTTTTTCAGTACCTGTATAAATAAACCTCCAACATAAGAATATATGCAGCTTGTGTTTCTGCTAAAAAAAAAAAAAAAAAAAATACTTTTATTATTCAAAATGATTTGACTGAATGATGTACAAATTGCAGAGAATCAAATCTAAACCTATATGTTTTTTTCCCCCTTAATTGGTCTCACTATCAAA
Source organism: Polyodon spathula (assembly GCF_017654505.1). Taxonomy (NCBI): domain Eukaryota; kingdom Metazoa; phylum Chordata; class Actinopteri; order Acipenseriformes; family Polyodontidae; genus Polyodon; species Polyodon spathula. The sequence goes on along the minus strand of NC_054538.1, from coordinate 74,968,197 downwards.
AGCTACATTGTACTGTGTGATTTTCTGCTTTGGAAGATAAGGCAATACACCTGCATAGACCTCACTCTGTCCTAGCCATATAATTGGTGCCCCATACCCAATCACAAACATTTGATTAAACTAATTTGAATCTCATGTTTTGCCAAGGATGTTTTAAGGAATGTGGAAATCAAATTACAAATACCAATAAAACTGAAAACATTAAATCATTTTTTGTGACAAAAAAAAAAAAAAAAAAAAACTTGAAGTTTATTGCCATTACAAATAATTCTCATTTCATCTCATATTGGTCAGTTATGCCTGTAAAAGGAAGCCTTTTATGTTAATGAAGGGAGACAGACATTGTGCGGTGTGTAATTAAACAGAGATGAGAACCAGTGGGAAATCTACTGGCAGCAGTGTTTTTTAATAGCAGTTTTAACTGAATATAATTTTTGTTGTAATTGTAAATACATGTTTGATCTCCTATTGCACTTTATAATAAGATTAATATTTTTTTTCTATAAAAGTCATACTCTAAAATATAAGAGCATATCAAGATTGTTCATACAGAACCATACATATTGGGCTACTTCAGATGGGTGTACTTATTTGCACTCACAGCCTATGCCATTTATCATTCATTCAGGTTTTTATTGGAAGCAGTGATACAGTACAAACCAGATTAAGTCAAAGCCCTTTAAGTCTGTTTTTGTCTAATACGACAGGCACAGCTTTTGCATGGGGTAGCACAGCAACTGTAATTTCGTACTACTGATTATAGGGGTTGAATCATACCTATTTTACTGACAGGGTTTAAATAGCGGCTTGCAGGCTTCAATAGAGGGTGAAAGTTCATTGTGTCTGCAACTTTTTTTCTACTATATACAAGCAGGACTGTCAATTAAATTTGCTTTCTGGTAGCGCTTAGAAGATTACATGAAAATAATTGAATGCTATTTGTTGTATGTGACAGTGGTACATTGCAGCCTTAATACTAGTATATATTTAATGGGTTTAACACATGCGTCTTAAAATATATGTAAAATACGAAGTTAATATATAATATATATATATATATATATATATATATATATATATATATATATATATATATATATATATATTTTTTTTTTTTTTTAAATTAACATACAGCAAAAATCTTTCTGTAAAGTGTTAAGCCATTTCAAAGATGACATCCCATACACTTACAAATATTAGATATTGCTTTAACTTGATTCTGTACTGTATGCCATAGGGATTACTTTGAGGAAAGGAGGGATTCAGTTTTGCTACCCTGCCACAACACACTTTATTTTCCAAATCACACTGCTGGAGAGAAGGGGCTACCCAAGAGAATCAGCCAGCAAACAGTCAACACATGTAACACTGCTCTGTAAGAAAGATCACCAGGCTTACAAGAACAGTTAATACAGTACTACTTTTAACAGTTCTTCCTTGACACTAAAACTTGATTGCTCTCAGAAATATCCTCTCATAAAAATGTGTGATATTTGAGGTACTGGCGCTTGTCCCATACTGCCTAGTCTTTCACAGTCACCTTAGAGAATGTTTTTAGACTCCTGTTTATTTCCTTAGCAACAGAAGTGGTCATGTGACTCATAAGCCCTAGCCTGACCCCGAAAATACCAACTGATACCAGCTAATAAGAACAATTACCCCTGGTGGCGCTTAGAATGAACTTCACATTCTTAATTCTACTGTACAGCCATTATAAGGTACTCATTTTTAATTATCACATTTTTGGCATAGGATGAAATTTAATTTTATTGTAAAAAGAATAGGGGGAATTATATACATTTTCCCATTTAGCCATTTGATTGTTATCCCTGTTGTAAATCCCAGCACTGGTAAGAGCTGGTGTGGTAGTGCTTCTTTTCAACTGGTCATGCTGGTTACAAAAAAAAAAAAAGAACCAGTAAGTGAACATCGCAAACAATAATTAATCTTAAATTAATCAAATTGCTGTTGTTTATATATATATATATATATATATATATATATATATATATATATATATATATATATATATATATATATATATATATAGTGCCTTGCAAAAGTATTCAGACCCCTGACCAATTCTCTCATATTACCAAATTACAAATGGTACATTGAAATTTCGTTCTGTTTGTTTTTTATTTTTAAACACTGAAACTCAGAATCAATTATTGTAAGGCAACAGTCAACCATATCACTGGCCTGTATGGGAGGGTGGCAAGAAAGAAGCCATCAGGAGTTTGCCAGAAAGCATGAGAGTGACCCAGCTGCGATGTGGGAAAAGGTTTTGTGGTCAGATGAGACCAAGATAGAGCTTTTTGGCCAAAACTCAAAGCGCTATGTGTGGCGCAAACCTAACACTGCCCATGTCTCAAGACACACCATCCCTACAGGGAAGTATGGTGGTGGCAGCATCATGCTGTGGGGATGCTTCTCGTCAGCAGTGACTGGGTATCTTGTTACAATTGAAGGAAGAATGCATGGAGCAAAATACAGGAAAATACTGCAACGGAATCTGCTTCAGTCCTCTAAAAAACTGAAGGTTGGGAGGAAATTCACCTTTCAGAAAAACAATGATATTATACATTGTTATACATCTTTCGCTTTTTATGTTGTTTGTCCCAACCGCTTTTCCGTCCCCCCCCCCCCCCCCCCCCAGCGTCTGGCGCTGCCAAGGTGACCACACGTTGTTTTTTGATAAGCTGCGGGAGGAGGATATTGAATATTTTATTTATTTCTATATCAGATGTAAATATTTTGTAAGTCATTCTTCATTTACAATGTAAGTTATACCTTTAAGATGTACAGAGTTGTTGCTGTCTGTTATGTATTTACTATTTTGTTTTGTCAATGCGAGACAGGTGGTTCATTTTTTGGGCAGTGAAACGTACGACGGTGTGCAACTTAAGCTAGCGTAACAATAAAGAATGAACGTACTTGTCCAGAAATTAAAATACTGACAATAATATATGCAAGATTGACTTGTTTTCCGTCCAATTCTATGCGTTAGAATAAAAATAATAATGATAATAATAATAATAATAATAATAATAATAATAATAATAATAATAATAATATGACTCGCATTGGAGTTTTCAGTGGTAGTTACTGAATCAGATTTCCTTTTATTCTAGTAAAAATGTTTTCGTCAGTCTCTAATCGGTATTTAGTGTTGCTTTATTTGTTTTTGACAGCACTTCTGGAACATACGAACCGATAGGAATGTGCCTCTTGGAAGTTATATAAGTAGAGAGTAAACAAGTACAATGTGCGAAATAACGCAATGTAGGAAATCCTCACATTATTTCACTAGAACCATCTGCAACCTTCCCCAACACTATTAGAAAGATAAAAAAAAATCGGAAGACGTTTTTAAAATATCAACTATTTTATATCAGTATTATTTGAAGTATTGTATCCCCCCCCCCCCCTACTAGATGTCAAATCGTCCTAGTCCATTACTTTAGATGACCAGTTTATTGTAAGGTACAGAAAATAAACTTAACGCCCAGGGGTTTTAACAATGTCTAAGAACAGTTTAGCAGGATCAGGTAATGAAATCTACTGGTAAATAACATTCCATGTCTTTTATTTGAATTGTGGGTCCCCAAACACAATTTAAAGGAAAAACTGATTCAAATGAACAAAACATGCATACACAGTGAGTAGTGACAGCAACTAGTACTGTACATTAATTACTGTTATTATTTCTAGTTTCAGTGCTGTTGCTGCTCATTTGTTAAATGGAAAGAACGTCTGGTTCCTGGCAGACTGCGGAAGATCATTTTCAGAATGTTTTACTGGAGAAACATTCAGTCACATCCAGGGCTCCAGTGTCCCATGTTCAGCTTGCATGCAGCCCTTGTTTCTGTGCGTTTCCTCTACATGGAAATGAGCTTTGCATAATGAAGACTAATGACCCCTCTTTACAGGTACTTAACCCATTATGACATTTGAGACGTGGCTTATCCCGTGTTTAAAGTGTTACAAGGTTAAACAGTATTTTATAAAATAAAAATTGTACAAACCTAGTTAGTTACATTTAGAAAATAGATTCCATTTTGTATTTGCATGTAAATGTAGGAATTGGTATTTATTTTTGGATTTGTTATCTATTTTCAGTTTCACTTCATGACACTTTTGAGATACTGTACAACTAATTTTCAAAAGCATCATGACAATGTCCTCAGACATGTACAGTAATTACTAGTTACTACTACTGCATCAATAAAGCCATACACACAGCAGCACTTTTCATTTCATGAAACCCACAGAGCAGAACACGGGTGCTGTAAATGAGCCAATAGTCTATGTTTACAAGTCTTTTAAAATCTATAAAGATGTTTAGAAATGGCCCACACAAACTGTGTTTTATGATTAATGACAAGAAGAGTATCTATTTTTTTAAATATTTGTATTTGCATAGTTGTTTTTGTTTTCCAATAAAGTATTGTTTTGTCTCATCTTCTCAGTCTGTGCAGCTAAAAGGTCATCATCACACTGTTACGGCTGTCACTTTTGGAAACAGACAGGAGCCTGTGTTAGTGTGCTCAGCATCAGAAGACTATATTATAGTTTGGGAAGCAGAAAGGTGTCATAAGCAAGCAATGCAAGGTAACACGCATAAATACATAATTATTGCCTGATGTTTTAAACTTAAGTTTGAAAATAAAGGACTAGGAAGGTATACATTTCAAACGCAAAACCTTTTTCTTACCGTAGTTTTGTGCTATGCTGTGTGATGGGGCTTCTCCATTTATGTACTATTTGTGCATATTTAACATCTATTCAGTGTCAGTCTGAAAATAGTCAAATCACTTAAAAAAGTTACGATTACAGTACAATAATCAGCACTGAAGCACCATTTAGGTTACTCTCAGGAGTACTGCAGCTAGTTTACAAAGGGCACTAAACTCTGACTCACCATGACATTTATACTTTTTATGTTTAAGTGTTAACTTATGTTATAAATATACATATAGGTATGATACCCAGGGGCATTGTGATTGGAACTCTTCTTGGAAACGTACAGTATTTAAGTATGAGCCCTGATGATGGAACTGTGGCAGCTTGTACTGATGCTAAAATATATATGCTGAATTCTAAGGTAGGTTCTGGTTTGTTAAACATAATCAAAGCTTATGTGTTTGAAATTAAACAATGCATATTTAAAAAAAACAAAAACAAACCAAAACAAACCAAAAAAAAAACATGTGGGGGGATTTAAGAACTCCTGTTGACAAGTTAACTTTGTTGTTCACTGTGACCTACTTTTTTTTAAAGTATTGGTCGACATTTTAGAACGTTACATGGGCAATTATTATAAAACAATTCTGCAGTGCCATGGATGTACTTCATGCACAGTGACCTACTTTTTCATGATTCTGACTCATGGTATGTGTTATTTATTTCATTAACTGTTCTTTCTTGTTTTAGTATGAGGAAGTTTTCACCATATTAGAAGGTCATCTGGGTTCTGTGACTGCTGCCGAGTTCTGTTCCTGGCAGCCAGATATTCTTGTGTCTGTTTCTGAAGACAGAACATTTAAGGTACAGTATTAGACAAGTAAGATGGTGAAAAATAGAAAAAGTATTAAAGGAATAATGATGGAAGCTTGCCCATCATTCACATGGAGCATAACAGAATTGCTAGGCTTGTATACTGAAGTACAATTGGTTTGTGCTTAACGTTGCCCATCTCCTCTCCAGCAGCATCTATGGGACTAAATTAAACTGGAAGAAATATTATTACTTTTTGTAGTTGGATACCGTAGTTAAATGTGGTGTATTTAGTTATATTATTTTATTGCGTGTTGTTGCTGATGAGGACCGCATCGGCGCCGCTCTGTCTCTGACTCAGGACCTGCCAATGTTCTGTCTCTCCGTCTCTGGAATTACTCCCTCACCGCGCACACACTGGATCTGCTGCTTATTGTATTGTGTGTTGTATTGCTAATGAGAACCGCATCGGCGCCGCTCCGTCTCTGACTCAGGACCTGCCGCTGTTCCATCTCTGACTCAGGAATTGCTGCCTCACTGCTCACACACCGGACCTGCTGCCGATGAGTTGTGTCGCCACTCATTTCGTCTCAGACTAAGGAATCGTTGGCTGCTTACTCTGCTTCCACGCTGGATCCGCTGCTGCCGAGTTGTGTCGCCACTCGTTTCGTCTCAGACTAAGGAATCGTTGGCTGCTTACTCTGCTTCCACGCTGGATCCGCTGCTGCCGAGTTGCGTCGCCACATGTTTCGTCTCGGACTCAGGAATCAGTGGCTGCTCTCTCTGCTCACACGCTGAATCCACTGCTGTCGCTCCTTACTACACTGCTCCGTCTCAGGAAACTCCGGATTCTAGAACTCTGCTTTCCACGCTTACGTTTGATAGAACGTTCTTTGTCTTGTTTGGTTTGTAAAATGCTTTGTTCAAATAGTAAAATGTACACAAAATGATAATCTTCAGTACAGGAATCCAAAGTATCCCTGGGTCTGACTCTAGGCACTGAGCTCAGCACAACTATTCATTCACCAACTCTTCATTTCCCGGGGTTAAATAGCCCTTGTTCCACCCCTAGTCCCTGTAGCAGGCAACCTATAGAAGGTAAGGCATCTTTATCAGAACTCTCTGATTGGTCAAAATCCTACAGACCTTGGATCCACTCAGTCTGGGCTCACGCTATAACTAGATGGTTGTCAAGTGTACCACAGCTTGTGTGACTGATGCCTTTGCGTTCTTCTATTCAATCTTATTGTACATAATTATAACAAACTAACATTCAGTAGTTTCTGATTACAACATCATACAGTACATAAAAACTAGTATTCAGTTGTGTTCAAGGATTACAGATAATACTGCATATATTTGCCTTTTAATGCAGTGTTTTACTGGTTATTGGCAAGTGTGTAATTCCCGCAGTATAGTAGTAATAAAGCAGAGCTAATTTGCTTACACTTTTACTGAAAACATAATAGTAGTAGCTGTACATGTAGGATATGCAAACAAGTATTTGACAAGTTGTAATGAGATGTTGAGATCTGAGAATAAAACGCCCTTCCAAAATAATAATAATAATAATAATAATAATAATAATAATAATAATAATAATAATAATAATAATAATAATAATAAATATCCTTAATTGCAGTATGTGATCAAGTTTATTTTTCTTCACTGGGAAGGCATTGTTACATGTTCCTATGGTAGATGTCAGTTCTTGCAAGGATCCAAATAACAAATTAGCAACAAATTGGCTTGTTAATCCGTTGCATACAAAAAGTGTCTCCTATCCTGGTAATGTATTATCCAAAGGGCCTTAAACACTCTTCTGTACAGTAGAATGGGCATGATTTATTTCAGTAATCATGTGCGTTGTTTTCCTTTGCATGATATGTTTTTGATACCGTCATTTATAAATTCTTAAATATGAATGGATACGAACATGGTTATTTATGCTCATGAATACATTTCATGCAGTGTTTTTTATTGACTATTCAAATACATGTCCCAGCACTGCCATATATATGTATTGTTTATAGCTCTTACTGACACTTTTTTTTTTTAAAGGTGTGGAACCAAATCAATGGAGAGGTACTTTATCAGTCAGCTGTTTTATCAGGTACACACTCGTATTGGCTCATATTTGTACTTTTTTTTTTTTTTTTTTCTAATACACTCACTTTTTTATGTTCAGCATCACCTTTGCTCAGTCTGTGCCTTTCTGAAGAACATAAGCAGCTTATTACTGGATCTGGAGATGGACAGGTATGTACATCTCTTAGCGTACAGTCTGCTGCAAATAATTACAGTATGTGTTAAGGCATCTTGAAGCTATAATGATGTATACAACATAAACACTAGAGGGTACTGAAGGGAGAGTAATGAACCATCCATGTATTCTAGAGGCATGCATGGTGCAAGTGGAGAAAGCTACTGTATATCCAGAGACAGAATTGGGTACTGGTATGACAATTGTATTTTTCTGTACAGAACTAATCAAACATCACCTGCAAAAAAAACCCCAAAAACTATTGTGTACTAGTTTTGTGATAAGTTATCTTTATTTCTTATTCTAGATAAGAACAAGCTTATCTTTAATTCTGTAGGCAGGTTGTGCTGAAATGGGTCTTATCTACAGAATGTGTACACTATATACTGTATATAACCTCTTTAACAGCATTAGGGTTTTATTATTAATACATCTTTCAGAAAACCTACAATGGTCCGTATTTAAATGTTTAATGTAGACATTGTAAACAATCATTATTTTATACATCATATACTAGAATTCCTGCATATGTTTCTAGGTATGGGTCTTCAGCCTGCTAGATGGCCAACAGTATCGCTTAGTGATTCAGGTAGATTTACAGAAAACAGAACAAAGATACCTGAGAAACATGGAATTGAAACAGAAGCAGCTCAGCAAATCAGGTAATGGAAAAAAAAAATCCAGATAAGTCAATCAATGGTGGTCACTTACTTGATAAAATATTGTTTATTAGTATTCAAGATGTTTTTTCTCTGTTTTATTCGTCAGTCTTTCCAAGTAGAAACTGTTCTGGTTCTGAGACTTATGGCTGGTTTCACAGACCCTGATTATCACTAAGCTTGGACTAACTAATGTTATGTAGGTAAAATAGCCCAATACTAGGGCTAATCAGGATTTGTGAAACCAGCCTTTAGTGTGTTATACACTTACAAACTTTAAGCAGCCTACGGAAACTAAATGTGACCTATAACAGAAACACAGCTGGCAAGAACAGATATTAGTCATTTATTAAAAAAAACGGTGTACTAAGACATTAAAGCCCTTCTTCCAAGTAGTTAGCTTTCTTCGGAGTAGTTAAACATTTGAACTCAATTGTTGCTCAGTATAACTTTTTGAAAAAGCGACTTCATTAGTATTCTTATTATATTTTTGTAATGACAAACACACAAGTATCTGACAGCTTATCTCACTAGGCCATCTTGCTGTTTACAGATCACCAGCAGTAAGCAGCATTAAGCAGCAATAAGCTAGGCCAAAACAATGTCTGAATTGTGTTCGTAATTTACTGATTTGAATACATTGAAAAAATGTAACCCTTGCCATTTTTGTTGCCAGTAAACGATTACCCTGACAAATGATCAGCATTGTACTGCGTCAGGACTTACCACACCTACCAGAGTGTCAGGGAGAATGGGAGCAGGATTTATTATATATCCTTAAGATTATTCCACCTAATCACAAGATTAGTTTCCCTTGTACCTTTCTGACACAGTCTTTGCAGTTGCTGTCGTAAAGGAATGTTCTATAAACTAAAAACAGAAACTGTAGTGTGTGGTGACATAATCTACTGATCAAATATATCTGATAACAATATATGTACTAAATCAAAAGTAAACTTCATATCCTGAAGTTTAGGTGTAAATTACAGCATAAAATATTTGTGTCCTGTCCTCTGTTCGATTATATTACAAACTGGTATCCTGTCTTGTGAAATATTTTCTCTTTCTATGTGTGTTGTGGTAAAATTTACACAGAGATTTGACCTTGACCTTGCCATTGGAGCATGGTGAGTGGTGAAACAATACTGATAACATTTAAGGTAAAAACAAAAAAACATAACTTTGGGTTATGGATAAATAAAATGTGCTGTTTTATATTTTAGCGTCGCCCAATAAAAACACCTTGGAAGGGGAAGAAAGAATGGAAACTACCATGCCAGTTCTCCGAATCACACCATGCAAGCATTTCCCTCTATTAAATGAAAAAGCTAAAAGGTAAACGCATTCATTCACAGTTTCAGCTTATCAAGTTGTCAATTCATAGCAGTTGAAAAAACTACATCCTTTAGAGGTTTCCATCTGTTAATTGGATTGTAAATTATTTTTCTGTAAAATTTGATTTGATTTGCTTTAGTTCTGTTTTTTTTTTCAAAGTAATCTTTGATTGGTGTTCATTTTATATCATGCACATTGTTTTAGTTTTGTAATCCACTCATTTTTACTATAGTAACCTACCACTGTTATCAATACATGCTCATGCAATGTGGGATATACAATTGAATGATGAATAATGCAGCCATTCACATTCATGTCCCTCAGTTTCTGACTGCAAATAAAAATGTTTGTGTGTTTTTTTCAATTATATTCAAACCTCGATAATAAAATCTGAATAAACTAAACAAACTTAATCTAGTAGACAAACTTGTTAACAGGGTACCTTTTATTCTCTTCACTGTGGAGAGGTCTATGACCAGAATGAATGGTAGTTCTAGCGTAAGAGATTTGTCTGCAATGACAAGTCAAAATTAAGAAAAGAGCTGCAAAAAGGGAGATAGGAAGTTTGGTCAGGAACTGTATCGGTGCACTCTGCACACGGCTTCTCTTATGTGCTTTGGTGCACAACACAACACTAATATGCTTCCATGTCCTGCTATGGGGAGTCTTTTCAGAAGCCATTCTTGCTGGAGTAGTCAGTAAGCATGGCAAATAATGATCTCTGCAGAAACAAGAATAGAGAACCATGTATAGCACACACATAGTGCCCCTTTATGTAAGTGATGTTACATAGTATGCTGCAATGTCTTTGTGATAAGTGCAAGTTAAAGATATTACAGCTGAAGAATTTGGCAATCCTGGATACATTTGAAACAGTTTTGGTAATGGTTTCTAAGGTGTTTTGAAGAAACTGCATAATAAAGAGCAGCACATGATTGTTACTGGTCTTAGTGCTCTTAAAGAATGGGCATGATTTATGAGCACAATCAGTTTTAAGCAATTAAAACAGCTACTTTGATTGCTAACATGCAAAGTTTAGAGGCAGTAGTCTGAAAGAAAAAAGTTGAAAAATGGTAATATACAATGAATAGCTTGCATATTTGGTTGCCTCGTTGTCCAGTCAAACCTTGTTTATAACTGACCCTGTTATTGTTTCTTTATCTCTTTTTTTCAAGCTTTTCTAGCATGAATTCTTTCAACTTCTGGATAGGAAGTTCAGACAGTTTGCACATTATTAATTTAGCTACCTCTGAGATAGAAGCAGCTTTACAGTTCAAAGGTAAGTGGAGCATGCACTTTTCTCACATTTAGGTGCTGATGTAAGGATAGGTGTAGTGCAAACAACTGCAGCTGCAAAATCCCATTTGCCTGGTGGCCAAGCAGTTATTTTGCACTGCTATGTAAGCTTAAGAGCAATAGAATCTTGTCAGTGTTACCGGGAGGACAGTCAACCAGGTGATGAAAAGGTGAAATTCGGCTATTAGGTCTGGGATGGCCTACGGAGTGAGACGATAAAGCCTTACCACCATATCCTCTGGTATCCCAAACAAAGTAACCCTGGGTTTAAATATGTGGGTCTTCTCCATTTTGCTGACCTTCTCCAAAGAGGAGGTGCAAAGTTTTTGGAGTGCAAGGCAAAATCCTTACATCTCATTTGAATGTTTGCGCCCACTTAGTATTCCACATTCCCGCCCAATTCCATGCTCTTTTCTACATTTGAATAGGTTTCAATATCATTTAAAAGGATTAATGATAGCAAAGTACTAATTTAATAGAGGGTGCAAAACAGCAGGTGAAAACTACTCCTACATATGCGCATTTTTAGTGGCTGCTAAAGTCCCACTTTATGGTTACTAAAAACATTTTGGGCATGCAAAATGCAGATTTTGGCCGCAATTTGAGTGTTTTGCATGTATCCTTACATCAGCCCTTAAGAAAAAGAAGACGTTTGGCTGTACACATTTTCTTTTATTGGACACTTGTTATTAATTTGACATACTTTTATATCATTCTGTCCATATAATATAACTTATCTTGCATTATCCAAGGGATTTGGACGTAAGTACAAGATGGCATGGTCCTTATAGGGTCACATAGTCCTATGTTTAAGTCAGTCAATCTTATTTACTGTAAACAAAGGCTTAAACTTGTGCTTAATGACAACATTTCACAGCAACATCCCTCTGTTACTGTGGCCAAAAGTTTTGCATCACCTAGAATTTTAGGATTGAGAGACATAATGTAAACAAAAAACATGTTTGTTGCTTCACTTGCATTGAGTGGGATAACAGTTATGAGTGTGGGTTAAAAAAAAAAAAAAAAAAAAAAAAAAAAATGAATCTGAGAAATACCACACCAGATAATGGAGGACATATTGCAGGGCAGGAAAAAGTCCCATCTGGTAGTCCACTGTATCATTAATCATTTGTTGGTATATTGGTTTATGTGTGTTGTAATTGTACATGACTACTTAATTTGCTGCAGATTACGCTGGTTTAAGCATCGCAGTTGCTGGATCCTGTGCAATACAGCATGGCACAACTAACAATGCAAGTATTGCTTTTCAATAATAATAATAATAATAATAATAATAATAAATAACAGTAATGTGTGCAACATACTTTTACCTGTCTGCTTCTAAGAAGATTGAAATAAACAAAAAATAATTGAATAATTTTAAAAGTAATTTTTGTAATGTTTTTTTTTTCTCCATAGTTTAAAAATAACTTTTGAAATTCCTAATTTTTGTCAAAATTCATTGTATTTTCATTGTATTCATAGTATTTTTATAATCCAGCAGTTAGCTCTTTATGGTGTAATAAGTACAGGATTATTTAGGACCTAAAGAGTTTACTAGTTTTGGCTCACTGATGTGTCCATATGAAACTGTTTTTCAGAAGAACAGTTACTGTGGGGTATTTATATATAATAATGTGGAATTACTGGTGCTCTCCCTGCAGGTTTTCTGCCTGCTTACTTCAATGTTCGAAAACCACATTGCCCTGCTAGAGGTTAATCTGACAGCACTGGCAAGAGCCTGTCACCATTTTAATGGGCAGGCATGTTGCTTGACAGAGACACTATGTGTGGTTGCCAGGTACGTGTTTACTTTGCATGTTTATCCTCAAATTGAAGCCACAGGATGCAGGCACACTCAAATTTAAAATAGGATCAAACATCGGCACAATGTACCGTGCCTATAGTAAGTATTCACCCTCCTTGGACGTTTTCACAGTTTGTTGTGTTACAACATGAAATCTTGATGCATTTAAATGGGATTTTTTTCCTTTGATTTACACAACCTACTCAACACTTTGAAGAGGCAAGATCATTTTTATTGTGAAACAACAGTTAATGAAAAATAAAAAAAAAAATACTGAAATGTCTTGGTTAGATAAGTATTCACCCCCCTGAGTCAATACTTAGTAGAACCACCTTTGGCAGCAATTTCAGCTGTGAGTCTTTTGGGGTAAATCTCTACCATGTTTACACATCTGGATTGTGCAATATTCGCCCATTCTCCTTGGCGAAATTGTTCAAGCTCTGTCAAGTTGGATGGAGATCGTTGGAGGACAGCAATCTTCAAGGCTTGCCACAGATTCTCAATCAGATTCAAGTCCGGGCTTTGGTGGGCCACTCTAAGACATTCATTTTCTTGTTTTTAAGCCACTCCAGTGTCTCTTTGGCTGTGTGCTTGGGGTCATTGTACTGCTGAAAGATGAATCTCTGTCCCAGTCTTAGGTCTTTTGCAGACTGAAGCAGGTTTTCCTCAAGGATTTGCCTGTATTTAGCTCCATCCATTTTACACTCTACCCTGACAAGCTTCCCAGTCCCTGCCGATGAAAAACGTCCCCATAGCATGGTGTTACCTGGGTGATGTGCTGTGTTGGGTTTGCGCCAGACATAACGCTTTACATTTGGGCCAAGAAGTTCATTCTTTGTTTCATCGGACCACAGAATCTTTTGCCACATCTTTTCAGAGTCTCCCACATGCCCTTTTGCAAGTTCCAAGTGGGATTTTACATGGGCTTTTTTCAGGCCAGATTTGTGGAGTACCTCAGCTATTGTTGACACATGGACAGTTTCTTCCATCTCTTTCACACTTATCATTGGCCTCTTGGTGGCTTCTCTGACCAATGCCCTTCTTACCCGGCTGCTCAGTTTGGGAGGACGGTTTCCTCTAACCAGATTCTGGGTGGTGCTGTATACCTTCCACTTCTTAATGATCGACTTGACTGTACTCCAAAGGAGTTTTATACCCCTCCCCTGATCTATGGCTTTCCACAACTTTATCCCGGAGTTGTTTTGAAAGCTCCTTGGTCTTCATGGATAGTCTTTGCTTTGAATGCACTACCCAACTGTGGGACCTTAGAGACAGGTGTATTTAATGTGAAATCATGTGAACCACTTTTATTGCACACAGATGGACTCCATTTAACTTACTGTGTGGATTCTGAATTGCACCTGAGCTTATTTAGGAGTGCCGTAGCAAAGGGGGTTAATGCTTATCTAATGAAGACTTTTCAGGTTTTTATCTTTAATTGTTTTGTTTTTTCACCCCCCCCCGACCCCCCCTCCCCCTTTTTTTTCACACGTTGAATACTTGGGTGTGAATACTTCCTGTAGGCACTGTATGTTTTCTAACATGTGTGAAGACTGTATGCAGTTTAAGTTTTTACATGCTTGTTTAGAATAGGCTATGTATATAGGTTATGTTATACCTAACACATCTTCTAAGGAAGTATTTTGGTAATTAATGAAATACTATTAAATAAACCCTGCATTATTTAAGTGGTGTGCAGACATGCACTAATGCTCTCAGGAAAGTGCATTCAATGCTGTAGATATTAGTGCATGTCTGTAAAAAGTGGTTGAATGCACATAGATTTACTTAAAGCAGCATGACTCCCAAAGGTAAAATATTAATGTGGCTCAAGTTTATATTTGATAGTAAAAACAACAACAAAAAACTAAATAAAATAATTTATTACACTTCTATTATATCCTTCTATTTTATGTATACAGCTCTGGAAAAAATTAGGAGACCACTGCAAATTTTTCTTAAATCAACATCTCTACATGTGTGGCAGCCATTCCATTCCAGTGTCTGTTGAATTCCAACACAGGCACACCTCATTCTACTGAATGAGGTACTGATTAGGGGATCACCTGAACCAAATCTTATTTAACGAGGAAAAGTATAAAAACCACTCCTGTGGTTATCACTATCCTCTTGCAATAGGAACAGCTGGATGGCAAAACAGTGCTAGTAGTACCTCAAAAGTAATTGGAATAAAAAAATAACTATTGACCATGCCCAAAGAGTTGAAAAGGAAAGTTTTGAGTGAGGAAAAGAAGGGTTCAATTCTGGCTTTACTGGCAGAGGGATACAGTGAGTGTCGGGTTGCGTGTGTGTGTGTGTGTGTGTGTGTGTGTGTGTGTGTGTGTCTATATATATATATATATATATATATATATATATATATATATATATATATATATATATATATATATATAAATTGTGGCTGTTTGTAAGTGGAATGAAACATTTTCTTACATATAAATCATTGAAAAATTTTATTGACGTGAGATTGCACTTGAATTTAAGAGATCAGGAGCCAAATGGAAACTAGCGCAGAAGTGTCACAGTTGGAAGGTTATGCACACATTAATGGAAACCTTATGCACAAGGAAACCAATTTCATAGCAGCTGGCAAAGGAAACCGGGAGATTAAAACAGTGCACAGTAAAATGGCATTGTAGGCCAGTAGACTGAATTGCAGGAATTGCTTGCAGACTAGAACTGATGGATGAGAGGAGGAAAGGATAGATGGTCAGACAATTCCTACTTTTCAAGTGAGCAGTAAGGTATGACAAAAAACACTGTCATTCGACATCAGTATATCGATGATAGGAAACACTGTGTAACCGCGATGGTGTGCATTGGATCAAAAATGATATCTTACAAGCTGGCATATTAAGATGCTCAGTGGCTTTTATAGCTGGAAATTGAAGCTGGTTTAATTTCTTGATTTGTATGTCACAAGCGTAAAAAATATGATGTGTCCTTATATAAAACTGCTGAGTGTGCTATGACTCAATAACTGTAATAATAACATTTAAACAGTTTTTCCATTTCCATTCGTTTTGGTTTTCAGAATCCCTTTACTCCCTACTTCTCCTCTAAACTTTGAGCTAGTGAAGAGGGAAGACTCCAAACCTGCCTGTCAGAAAAAATCAGGTATGCTTCAGTTTCTCATCATTCTGTCCTGACACACAGATAGGCAGTCTGCATTAGAAATAGTGGCTTGGAACAGGAAAGAATATGGAAAATGTGTCCGTGGCAACTGATTGAAGAGGCAAAACAAGTAGAACATTAGTATACAATGTGTGAAAGATTTTACTTAATGCTTGGTTCATTTGCCCTTTTTCAGCAGGCCCAGACACAGAAATTGAAGTTTTTAAGCACTTTTTTTATTTTTAACAAAAATAAACTCTCACATGGCATGCTAAACTAAACACTTCTTTGTTTTTCATTCAACTATTCCACTGGACAGCTAAGCCACAAAACACTTCTATCACACAAAGGTTTGCACAGTACCTCACACCGACTGACAGCCTCTTGCCTTTACACAGACTGCCCAGTGCCCACATTTTGGTACCTGTTATATACCTGCATTATATACCTAAATCTGTATTGTAAGAGATATTGCAATTGTACAGTACTGTGTACTGTACACTGGACATTGTTTTACATAGTAATTACACTGTTGTGTCTGCAAGAGAAAGTACATTCTCGACTTGATTCAAGGTAGCCACCAAAACATCTTATAAATCATTAATTAAAAAAAAAAAAAAAAAAAAAAAAAAAGATGAAAACCTGATATTAATCTATTTAATCTGTTTCTATTGTTTCTGTACAACCTCTATAAGCAACAAAACAACCAGCACTATGTTTGTGTCTGTATGAGATCAAATTAGTTAAAATGTATTAAAATTAGGTTTAGGTTTTGCAATATAATATTACAAATAATAACTGAGTTGTGAATAAATGGTAAACACACACACACACACATATCTATGGTTTGGTTTAATACTTCTATAGTATCGTATAGATATATATATATATATATATATATATATATATATATATATAATATATATAAAGCATCCACGCAACAGTGTAGAAAGAGAATGTATGTGGAGGAAGCAAAGTTTCTATCTGTTCTGTATGGTAATACTGTTTTCCATGCAGATGGCAGCACTCACTGTTGCAAGGAAGCAACTATGGTTCTTAGGATTTTATTTATCAGATATATACAGCCCATTTGCAACATGGGATCTAATGGGGTTTATTGGGATCTATTACTGTGGTTGTGGGACAGGCAGCTTTAGATCGTGATATCCACAGTGTGCTTTAGTCGGCTAAGATATGCTTTTGTCAGACCTTAGAACTGGCAAGCTCAGCCTCCTGTATTTTGTCATGTGTCTATTCCAAAATACAAATGCATTTTTGTGGATAGTTCTAGTGCATCATTAGTTTTGTCTTTAGTCTGCTTCAGGGCACAGCAACTGACAGATAACCAGACAGTGGTTAGTTAACATACCAGTGTTTGTGTCAGCAAAGGTTGAAATATTTACTGCTAAAGACTTTTCACGTTTTAGGGGGGTGGGGGGGTACAACACAAGGGATGAGATTGGAAGCCTATGCGTGACTTTAATGTTATACCATAAACCACAAATATTTCCACCCTGCTGCTGCTATTTCTAAAGAACACATAATGAAAACAAGAGAATATATAAATAATAGACTCCCTGGGACACAATAGTTCTTGTCTATGACCGTAAAATTATTAGACACGCTATGCATATATCTGAAGTTTACCTTGCCAGAATATATTCAATAATGGCTAGAATATGCTCTGTTTATTATGTTTTATGAATGTTGTCACCTTTCTCTTACTGAGGTATAATCGATATCGTTACTTCAAAACAGGGTTAACCAGTGGATTCTAGAAAGCTGGAAATAACTGCAAGTCTGCCTGCACTGATCCTTGATCTCAGTGGTTTTAGTTTCCACATGTTTAGATCTTTATAGCCCTATTCCGTATGGATCTGCTGCTGCTGTTATCTCACAGAGAAGGGTGTATATGGGGGGAAAAAAAAAAAAAAACATGTTGGAGAGAGTTTGGTGTTGAGGTTGGATAAAGTGCTAAACAATCTGGAGATCTTTGGTTTTAGTCCCACACACACATACCTCATCATGCACCTGGCCTGTAATTGTGCCAAGTGTCCCATGCTGGAGCACTGGGTGAAGGCCGTTACCTTTGATTAAAAATAGCTTATCTGGCAGGTCTAGGTGATTTAATTCTCTGCACAAGTCATGGGCAACTCTTGTCCGGGAGGGCCAATCTGCACAACGTTTAACAGGTGTAATGAATGAAAGGGTTGTGCATGGATTTATTTGTAAAATACATTTTATTAAGTTTGCTTTCATGGAACATAGAATTCCCAGCAGAACAGTAATACAGATAAAGGGATGCTTTATATCTTCTAAGTGTACTTGATGTTCCTTTTCTTGCATCTTTAAGATACTATTATGTGTGTTCTGTGTCATCCTGTACCACAGTACAGTACTGGCACAGGTAGGTACCAGTCCAAGTACAGAGATTTTAAGTAGTTATAGCTTATGAAACAATTGCATATATTGTACGTGTTGTGTAGTCCCATTGTCTGTAAAGCTCATATGTGCAAAAATGTGTATTTTCATTTAAAATATTATATAACACCATACTAGGTTTATAGCCAATTCTACAATTCTTCTGTCTAAAAGTCTTAGTGTTTCTCTGAGAGAGTTATATATATATATATATATATATATATATATATATATATATATATATATATATATATATATATATATATATATATATAAATATTACCATTGAGTATTTTATTGTTATGGATTAAATACCATACTAGGTTAAATAAAACCTTTTTTTTTAATGAAATAACATGTTTGCTATAGCATGTCTTTCAAAACTACAGATGTCGGTAAGGAAGTGCACAACAACAAAGATTTATGACATTATTTCATAAGCTGTATCCCTTTTAAATGATGTGATCATTTTGTGTTCTGGTAGAGATTCATGTATTGGGCTGTTAAATTGCATATAACTAAACAGGAAATAGATCTGTTTTTCAGTTTGTAACTAAGCAGTCACATTGTATGTCAAACAGTGGCTGATAAACTTTTTTTTTTTTTTTTTTTTTTTTTTAAGTTTTATTGCTTTTACTTGTAATTGTTGGAACTTCAGGAGAAAAGGCCATTTTTCATACAGATGATTGTTTTTCTTATTTTATACCGTCCTTCTGTTCTCAGGTCTTAAAAAATCGTGATGATTGTATTCTTGGAAACCACACTGGGTTTAATGTATCTGGAAAAAATCACCTCATTTAAGTAGAGCACTATATTCAAGGTTTAACATGGCATCTTGCAGAAGCCCACAAAATGAACAAAATGACTTCTGTAATTCCATCACATCTGGAGGAAGGCCAATAACTCCAAACCTTTCAAATGGACTATAAAAATGTATGACATAGGGTTTAATAACAAAATACACAAAGCTAAAATTAAACAACATACATGACAACCTATGAATGCAATGTACAAAAGATTGCCGAGAGATTTTTTATTTAATATTGTTTTTTTTGTTTTATTTGGCTACATATTTTTACATCTCTCTCTCTCTCTCTCTCTCTCTCTCTCTCTCTCTCTCTCTCTCTCTCTCTCTCTCTCTCTCTCTCTCTCTATATATATATATATATATATATATATATATATATATATATATATATATATATATTTGTAGATGTGAAGAGTTCTGTTAAAGATCAGCCTCTTGTTTTCCACACAAAGGTGAAATCATCTGGCTACACAGCAACACCAAGGTAGGTTGATGGATACTGCTTTTGGAAGATAAAAACTAGAAGAATCGTGTGGACAACCTTTTTTGCCAACACTCTGGGTGCTGTAATATCTGGCTGCATCACAAACAACACAAACATGGAAGTGGCAAAGCTCCTAATGCAATATGAGGTAATGGGTGTGTAATAGCCCATAGACTTAAGGATACAAGTGCAGCTGACTTTAATACCAGCTGCATCTCATGAAGCATGAAATGACACAATGGGGAAGCAGGATAGATGCTTAGTATAAGCCCCAGTGTTGGCTGTTTTGGTTCTGAATGCGTCAATAGAGAACATGTTATTTCCCTGTCTGTCACATTTTAAATGTACCTCTGCAAACTCACATCAATAAGGATACTTGCAAACATATTGTCACTAGGACTGTTTGTGAATTTGATGCAAATAACCTAAATAGCTTATAAC
Source organism: Polyodon spathula (assembly GCF_017654505.1). NCBI lineage: Eukaryota > Metazoa > Chordata > Actinopteri > Acipenseriformes > Polyodontidae > Polyodon > Polyodon spathula. Next base: position 74,948,049 of record NC_054538.1, on the reverse strand, counting down.
ACAGTTTATCTACCTAAAATAGGTGTTTTGAGAATTAGACTTTCTTATTTACTTTCCTAAAATTAGAGAGTATGCTGCATAATAGAATTATAATATAGTGAGATTTAACTATACAGGTTGATGGCTGAACCTGTACCTGTTCTGTTACACTTTGCAATGTATGTGATAAAATAAAATCTGCTAATATATTGTGAAGGGAGGAATAGTTTATTTTTAATGCTTTCATGTGCAGTTTATTTTGGTTGAATGCAAATATAATCTTTGTTGGATAAACTGACTGTAGCTTCTCCAAAATGGCATTGTGTCTCCAAGATTTTTCTTTAAGAATTAACAAATTGACCTGACAGGCAATTTAGAAAGTAGGCTTTGTATAATTGTATGCTGTTTTTTTCTTTGTTTGTTTTTGTTTTAAAGCGTATGCTGAGGGATTTGTTATAGTCATGCCTGTTAGTGTGCAATAAATAAAAGTTTAATAAAATTAGGAATAAGTAGTTATTTAATAGAACAATGAGAGTTAGATTTCAGATATATAATTATAATGTACTGCACCAAGTAAATTAACAAAAAATAAATAAAATAAAAGGGTTGCATATTAGAGAAAAAAACGATGAAAGCTGTACCTTTAAATCAAAATAAAATTAATTAAATATAATCAAAACAAGGTTTTAGACATGTTGCATTTTTCTACCCTGATGCATTATGAGCATCGACAATTTACTCAAAGCCTCCACTAGTGTTTTCTGCTATTATAACAACCTTGACTTGTATAAAGAAGGAAAAACATTGAGTGAAATAGCTTGCATCACTTGATTTTCAAGGTGTGGTATCTGAAGCATAATCAGCAAGTACAGAGATACATCATCTGTAATTGACAAACCCAATACTGGCTGGGCTACCCTACATACTTTCACCAGGTTCTACTAACATAATGTGGTAGCTCCCTCTATGCCTTCATTAGGCACAAGGGTCCTTGAGGTTGCAAGCTCGCCCTGCTAAGCATGGTTTTGCGGTCTCGAGACATCCCTTGTCAGCTGTCTCTACTCACGCTCCCTTGCGTCGGCTTTGGATTGTTGGTGGTTGTCTTCGAATTGAAAAGGAACGTTAGGTTACGAATGTAACCCTGGTTCCCTGAAAGAGAAGATCACCACCAACCTGCGAAGTCTCATCGGTCACCTTCGCGGGTTCGATGCAAAAGAGGAAGTGAGCTCTGTAGAGTGACTGTTTGTTCCCTCGGAAGGCGGGACAGAGAACGTCACTCCCCGGAGGGGCCTATTGGCAATTGTGATATAAAATGCTCAGTGAATACCTGACCTGTGGTAGGCATATATATCCTAAAAGTATTATTGGTGGTTGTTCTCTCTTTCAGGGAACCAGGGTTACATCCATAACGTTATATTATCTACCCCCCCATCCCAACCCAATGCATGCCAAGCATTAGGAGAAGAGTCACAACATGGTTTAATCAGTTACATGACTTGTTTCTTTACTCCAAGTTAGTTTAGCTATTTCATAATTTCATTACATTAAAATGTTGACAAGTAGTTAAACTATTTTTGATAAAGGATCTGAAACAGGTAGTTAATTATTTTTATTTTGGTTTGCTGTTGTGATTAAATAAAAAATTGACTCATAACATATTAAGTAAAAAAATAATTGGAAGGCAATGATTAATGACTCTTTAGGAACTTTGGGAAAAAAACAATTCCCATTGCTTTAAGTGCGTAGACATTCCATTTGTTGTTTTCGGGCCATTACCTATGACAATTGAAAGACTGGTGTTATGATAGATGTAGTTATCATATAACATATAACCTGTCAGGTTGCATGCACTGAGGTGTTACATCAAAATAAGTGTGTCCTGTTTATTTGCATTGCGTGTGTGTGTGTGTGTGTGTGTGTATATATATATATATATATATATATATATATATATATATATACAGTGCCTATAGAAAGTCTGCACCCCCTTGAACTTTTTTTCACATTTTGTTGTGTCAGTGCCTCAGAGTTTCATGCATTTAAATGAGGATTCCCCCCCCCCCCCCCCCCCCCCACTTATCTACACACCATACGCCACACTGTTAAGTATGGTTTGTATTATTAAAAATACAAAACTGAAATAATAATTGGATAAGTCTCCACCCCCCTGAGTTAATATTTGGTGGAAGCACCTTTGGCAGCAATTACAGCTGTGAGTCTGTTGGGGTAGGTCTCTACCAACTTTGCACACCTAGTTTTGACAATATTTGACCATTCTTCTTCACAAAACTGTTCAAGCTCTGTCAAGTTCTTTGGGGAGCATTGATGGACAGTCTTCAAGTCATGTCACAAATTTTCGATTGGATTTAGGTCGGGACTCTGACTGGGCCACTCAAGGACATTTACCTTTTTGTTCCTTAGCCACTGCAGTGTAGCTTTGGCTGTGTGCATTGGGTCGTTGTCAAGCTGAAAGGTGAACTTCCGACCCAGTTTCCTCTTTCTTGCAGAGGGCAGCAGGTTTCCTCAAGGACTTCTCTGTACTTTGCTCCATTCATTTTCCCTTCTATCCTGACAAATGCCCCAATCCCTACTAATGAGAAACATCCCCATAACATGATGCTGCTACCACCATGCTTCACAGTAGGAATGGTGTTCTTTGGTTGATGCGCTGTGTTGGGTTTGCGCCAAACATAACATCCATTTTAGTTTCGTCAGACCACAAAACTTTTTGCCACATGGCTACAGAACCTCCTGAGTGTTTTTTTGCATACTTTAAACGGGATTCAAGGTGGGCTTTCTTGAGTAATGGCTTCCTTCTTGCCACCCTACCATACAGGCCAGATTTGTGGAGTGCTTGGGATATTGTTGTCACATGCACACTTTGACCAGTCTTGGCCGTAAAAGTCTGTAGCTCTTGCAAAGTTGCCATTGGCCTCTTGGTAGCCTCTCTGATCAGTCTCCTTCTTGCTCAGTCATCCAGTTTGGAGGGACAGCCTGATCTAAGCAGGGTCTTGGTGGTGCCATACACCTTCCACTTCTTAATAATTGTCTTGACCGTGTTCCAAGGCCTTTGATATTATGTTATACCTATCCGCTGAACTGTGCCTTTCAACAACTTTGTCCCGGAGTTCTTTTGAAAGCTCCTTGGTGCTTGTGGTTGAGTCTTTGCTTTGAAATGCACTACCTAGCAGAGGGAACCTACAGGAACTGCAGAATTTATCCTGAAATCATGTGAATCACTACAATTTAACATAGGTGGAGTCCACTTAACTTGGTGTGTGATTTTGAAGGCGATTGGTTACACCTGAGCTAATTTAGGATTGCTATTACAAGAGGGTTGGACACTTATCCAACCAAGCTATTTCAGTTTTTATTTTTAATTAATTTTCTACAAATTTCTAGAATATTTTTGTCACTTGGAAGTTGTAGGGTAGGATGTGTAGATAAATGAAAAAAAAAAACTATTTTAATGCATCTTAATTCCAGGCTGTCAGGCAACAAAAGGTGAAAATTTTGAAATGGGGTGTAAAGAGGCAGCACACTTTACAGAATACAAAGCACACTTTGATTGTTATCAGTAATGGCGATTATGTTCCCCTTGTTGTTTTTCATGACAGGATGACCATGTTTTCACTAAAGACTAACATACAGAAGCCAAGGGTCCAACCTACAAAAGGGAGGAATAACAGAGGATGGTAAGTTTTTTTTTAGCTTTTTTTTTTTTTTGTTATTAATAGTCATAACGACTATTAATCATAGCAGTTGTAGTTGTAGTTTCATAGACTCTGGTACTACAACAGTGAATGCAAACAAGAATAATACTTTGTTTTTAATTCACTAAACTTAAGAGCTTCTGAAGTACCTGTAGGAGTAAATATACAAAGTAATGAATTATGTTGAAAGAATGCAATGTTATTCACTATGTTTGTCTCATGCTATTAATTTTTTCAAATAAAAGTAGACCAGGTTCTTACATGTTTAGCAGGATTACATGACGGCATGTTTGGTAGGAATTAGGAACTATGAGGTAGTGACTACCTGGATATAATGGGATATTTTACTAGACTTCTTTGAAGAAAATATGTGTTGTTTGGAACTATTGATGGTGTTATAAAGCTGACACTTGAACTGTTGTCATCCGTTGTAAATTAGTATTCGCATGCAACCAAATAGCTATTAGCCTTTTCATCAGTACAAGATTAAGCTAGTGAATTTCATGCACATGTTAATGATACTTAATCTCCTTTACTCAGACAGGAATAAAAGCTCCTGCAACAGTTGGATCATTATGTGTGAAGGTAGTGAATGTTTAATTAGAAGAAGAAAAATTGTTTACATGGGTGATGTTCCCATTCCATCTTGCCAAAGCTCTGATGGTGTGCATGATGGGAACCTGAGAATCCTTTACGATTCCTGTTGAAATGATGGCTTTTTTAAATTTGGTTGCCTGCTGTTATGCCTTGTTATTTTCAACAGACCCAAGTATAGAATTTTGTCTAAAAGCGTCCTGTGCTTACTCCTAATGAAGAACTGTATGTCTGGATGGCAGTGTTTTTTAGTAACTGTCACAATATCCTTGCTAGAGAAATTAAACCATCTGTGATTGATCAAGAGCTTAACATCATATTTATATTTCATAGAAATACTGTTGTGCAGCTCAAGTTTGATTAGTTCTGTTCTGGTCAAGTTTGGTCAAAGTGATGTTTGACATACAGTAAAAACATTGTAAACATTGGGGCACAAATTATGGTAGCCAAACTGACATAAAGCAGAGTGTTTATGTGGTCTTTAGCATAGCCAGTTGATTAATAATAATAATAATAATAATAATACTGTAAGGTGCTGTTCAGTCACATTCTTTTAAACAGCACATAGCTGATGCTGTATAGACACTTCATTCAAGACTAATGTTGTTGAAGCTGACAGTTGCTTGATGAGATTCTGGGATCAATAAGCTACTAACAACCAAACAAGCAAGATGGGCCGAATGGCCTCCTCTCGTTTGTAAACTTTCTTATGTTTGTAAGACATGAAACAGTGTCAATGTTTCATTTTCTCATTGACAACACTATTTGTTTTTAGTGTAGTATTTCAGGCATATCCCTTATATCATGTTGAACCACCATGCCTACATTGCTTGAATAAATGGGCTGCTTTTTTAGTGGCATCCCTACTTAACCATATCTTGCCCATCATTACAACAGCTTTGCTTGGTAGTAACCATAATGATGGCATTTGAAAATCTGGTGGATCTACAAGAATATTGGCTTAAATATGTGCTGCTCTATACAAGTCCCTTCCTGTGTCTGTTGTAAGTGGGAATGGATACATGTAACTTATCAAGTGTCATTTAACATGTTCTTATAGTGTAATCATAAAAGATTACCCAGTGGATAGTCCAGCCCCAAGTGTGGTCCAGACACAAGTGAGCACAGCAGTCAGACCAACGCCTGTCTGCAGTCTTCAATATTCAGGTAAACGTGCATGAGAGAGGTCATGGTAACGGCATTCACACATCTTTATTACTAACACATGATCTTTTGGTTTTGGTAACAAACTGGTGTAAAATCAAACAAAATTGTGTCTGGTCCCCAGGGCAGGTTTTTGAGCTAAACTAAAGTAGTGCATTCTGGAGAAAGCTACAGTAAGTACAGTATGAAAAGACCATGGCCTTATATCTGTGCGGTTTTAATAAAATCCATACAGCCTGGCAGCAGATTGCCGAATTTACAAGAAGAACATTATTTTCCCTTACTCCCTTACACCTCCACCTTTTTCAACCCTTTTTTTTTTCTCACTGTGGAGATGCAAACTGTGTAAACTAAGAGTTTTATTTGTTTGCTTTAAAGAAAAATGTGTGTGTGTGTGTGTGTGTGTATATATATATATATAATGTGTGTGTTTTTTTGGTTTTTTTAAAATTTTACATAACTTTTTACTAATTCATTTTTTTTTTTAATAACACAGCTGGCCTTAATCAGTGTTTAGGTAACATAGCTTATCTAATTGTCTAATTAAACAATAAATAATGTGCATAATTTACAACTTTGACTATGATTGTGTACCGCATGGAACCCTTGAACTTCAAGTTGGTCTTAATAATTTCCTTTTTTTTTTCCCTCAGGGGATGGAAAACAACTTGCGTGTGGTCTTGGAGACAAATCCATATTGCTATATAATTCGTCCCTCACTGGATCTCCAGCTGTCTATACAGGTATTCTGAGTGTTGTTTATTGTAGCTGTAGTCAATGTTTTTGGAAGTTTTGATGCATTAAACTGGAATTGATTTCCATGAAAACCCATGAGCTCAATCCAAAGTGTTTTTCCTACTTGAAACTTAAGCTTTAAAATTCTTGGCTTACTAGAAATCTGTACTGCTCACCAGTCAGGATGTTGTAACAGCAAATCTGCACAGAATATGGTCCAAATTCAGACATTTTTTAATGTAAATCACTGAACATTTTTAAGGTTTTGTGAAAAAATGCAGACATTTTCCAGTTCCAGTATTATTAACACATTTCCATTTAAAAAAAAGTATGTTTCTTTCTTTTGATAATTTTTATTGTCAGTTGTAAGATACTTTATTTCTTATATTCAAATAAGCACAGGGTTAAAAAATAATTGATCATAAATACTATTATACACAATTTTTGTCAAGCATTGGATGTCATAGAATTTTCTAATGTTGTATTCAGATAAAACAGAATTTATGCTAGAGAGCTCACAGAACCAAATAAAAGGAATTGTGGGACTACATGAGTTCTCATCAAAACTTAGACTAGAAATGAAGAGTTTGGGGGTCATCTTGATCCTGATCTCATTAGGGAAGTTACAAAAGTATCTTTTTACAATTTGAGAAATATAGCCGTTATTTCTGTATCTGATGCTGAAAGACTAATGCATGGCTTTGTTTAATCTAAAAGTGATTATTGCAATGCATTTTTTTTTTTAGTGTCCCAAAACATGTGGTATCCTGCTTGCAGATTGTTCAGAATACCGTTACTAAAATTCTTACTAAAACCAGGAAACGTGAACATATCACCCCTGTTTTGGCCTCTTTACACTGGCTCCCTGTGCAGTGTAGAGTTAATCTTAAGATTTTGCTGTTAATGTACAGGGCCCTGAATGGATTAGCACCTAGGTATTTGCATGTTACTGACCCTGTATCTTTCAAACCTCACTCTGCGATCACAGGATGCGGGGCTGCTGATTATTCCCAGGGGCAACAAAAGCAGCACGAGAGGAGGGAGGGCTTTTTCTTGTAGAGCTCCTAAATTATGGAATGCTCTTCTTCGTTTGTCAGGGAAGCTGGGACCGTTACAGTTTTCAAGTCAAGACTAAAAACACACTTTTATAAAATGGCTTTCTTATCTTAGTAGGTTTTAATGTAATTTTAAAATTGCTCCGTTTGTATTGTGTATACCGTTATTTAAATCTGTTATTTAAATGGTCTGACTGTGGTAGTTGTATGTGTGACATGCTATACACATGTATTGTGGTTTGCTTTTTTTTCTCTGCTATGTACTTACTGTACATTTTTTTTTGTATAAAAAGCACCATATAAATGCAATGCATAAATAAATACAATTATATTTGTTGTATGCAAATTTGGTTTAGCATTCCCAAGAGTTTGCCTTCTAGTCCTGCAATACTATATGAAATTATATTGGAATTTGAGAATGCTATTCGACTCAACTCACCAACAGAACTTGATGACAGTACAAGGAGCTTCCAAATGCATAATGTACATTCAACAGGATACAGCCAATAATATTTGTGCTTGTGTCACTTTAATCCTAAACTATTAAGCACTATTAAGCTCCGTAAATGCACTTCAATTGAGAACTGCTGAAACCGAGGAGTCCTGTTTCATGATGGGAGAATGACAAGGGTGTAGAAAAGTTGTGTGGGTGACTTGGCAGGGTGGGGCTTGGTGTGAATCTGTTGCTGTTTCTTGTTATACTTACCCACGTTTACGCTATTTCATTTACTTTTTGTTTGTATTTGTGTATTGTTTCTTCTCCGCTGTGTTTTTGTAAAAACTCAAAAAATAATTACTACAAAAAAAAAGAATTGCATTAAATATGAAAAAGGACACAAGGGGGCAGCAAAAGAAAGTTAAATAAAATTAGCATAATGTTTATCATTTATTGTATCACATAGGCTTGACTTACAATGCATGAATATACTAAAAAATATACAATTTTTACCTTGTCTAAAGGTCATGATGGAGCAGTGACCTCCATTGGGTGGAGTCATAACAGAAATTGGCTACTTTCTGCATCTGAAGACAAGACGTTAAAAATCTGGCCAGCCCAGGGCACGGAGCCGGCTCTTGAATTGGTAATTTACAGATAGCCTATTACTAAAAACTTTTAAGTTTCTGTTAAGTACAACTCTTGTAACTATCAAAATGTGCAGTCTATGCAGTAAGTGTACAAATGCTTGACTGCATAGTTGTAATGAGTCACCGAAACTGGTATTCGAGTCAAGTCATTGGGGAGTAAAGACTCGAGTCGAGTCTTTGACAAGCCAAGCTCGATTCGAGTCGAGTCTTTGACATGCCAAGCTCGATTCGAGTTGAGTCTTTGACATGCCAAGCTCGATTCGAGTTGAGTCTTTGACATGCCAAGCTCGATTCGAGATGAGTCTTTGACATGCCAAGCTCGATTCAAGTCGAGTCTTTGACATGCCAAGCTCGATTCGAGTTGAGTCTTTGACATGCCAAGCTCGAGTTGAGTTGAGTCTTTGACATGCCAAGCTCGAGTCGAGTCAAGTCACCAGTCTGGCTCAAGTCACTTCGAGTCATTATTTCTGACAGTTCAAGATATCTTGATTTAATCAGATTAGTTTTACAGGAGGTTAGCAATCTATACACAAAAAAAAAAATGTTAAAAATGCAAAATTAGGATGCACAATAATGTGGTCATACTTGCCCCACTTATGGTCATCATTAAAAGTCAACGGTTTCTGCTGAGGCAAAATTTTATATGCTGGTAATTCAGATTTATATAATTCACAGGTAACAGAATGTGTACTACATATCTCTCCTCTTAGTGTAAGCTGAGCTATGGAGTGTCTTTTTTTCCATTAAATGTCAACTAGACATTTTTAAGTAACAGATATTATTTCACAAAAGCACAAAACATAATAAAAAGGTGGCATAGCAAAACATAATACTGTACTTAATACAAAAACAATCTTTCAATCTTTCTCTCCCATCACGTCTTATACATTAATGTACATACACATACAACTTTAAGTTTTATGTATAGGTATGTTAAAGTATAAGATGTGACCAGAAAGAAAGAGAGAAAAAAAAAACACTTTTAAGCCTAGTTAAAGTCTTTAACTAAGACTTTAAACATAAACCTCTAGTTTCACACACCCTGATTAGTACTGACCTTGGACTACCTAATATTAGTTTAGGTAAGCTTCTTAGTTTTTATTCGTTTGCATTAGCTTAACAAATGTGTGCTGGAAACAATGTTTTATTCAGAATTGCATTTAAAGGGAAATTTAAAAATAGCTACAAAGCACCAACTTCGTAGATAAGAGAATAGTGTGCACCACATACTTACAAAATGATTTACTTTTCAAGCTTTCACTAGGCAAAATTGTACTTATTAGAAATGTTTTCCATACATTCAATACCTTTATTTTTGTGCTAACAAAACCTGAAAAATAACTCCAAATCAGTGCTTTTTCTGCTGTTTTGTTTAATTTGCCCTGGCATTATTCTTTTTTTAATTTTTTTAAAATATTGAATACTGACTACCTACTCATTGTGAAAAAATACCGCTGTTGCATTGTGCCTTTTTTTAATTAATTCAGATTCTCATTTTAGGTGTTGAAAAAAACAAAAAACCTACCGTCAGTTACCGGTTTTGAATGCAGTTTATTCATATTGTCGCTTTACAGTGCTGGCGGGATGCAGCCTGCTTGTTTTTCTCCAGGTTGGCTGTATAATTATTAAAAGTGAATTCCACCGCTGCAGGTATTTTTAGTGTACTCTCCATGTTGTTTTGTTTTTTTCGTGTCTGACAAAACTAAAAAATCGCTGTTTTCCTCAGAATTTTCTGGGATCAGTGATCAGAAATCTGTCTTTGCTTCCTGCCTACTCATTTTGATTTTGGGGCTCCCTGCTGCTTGTGACGTTATGATCATAGAACAGTGCTATAGGCTAGAAAGGTGTTTTCTGTTTCCTTAGTAACGGTCTTAACAACCATGGCAGGAACCTGTTTATGTGCAAAATGACAAGATGACTGCGTGTGTTAGAGCTGCAAGTATTGAACATGAAATAAGTTTGCTATTGATTTTATCACAAAGACAATGACTCGAGTCATTTTTTTTTTTTTTTTGAGTGATGAATCGAGTCTTTGCTTGCAGGGACTCCAGTCAAGTCGAGTGACTCGAATCGAGTTGTGCCTCGAAAAATTGCGATTCCGAGTTGAGTCGAGTCATTACAACTCTGCTTGGCTAATCCAGTTCTTGGCACATCTGGTGCAGTTTGTTTTCTATTAATGTCTGGTGCTGTAGGAGAAAACCAACAAGGCAATTTAAAATGTTCTTTTAAAATGGTTTGTAAAAGTTAATTTGTATATATGTATATACAGAGCACCAGCAATCTGTGATTCCACTGAATTTTTGGTGTTTAGACGCCATGTAAAAAAAAAAAATATATATGTATTAAGAAAAGAAAAAGTTGTGTACAAGTTTTTTTCTGTAATGTTGAAACTATCAAGGTACTGGGTCCCCAAGTCGCTTATCTGGTAAAAGCACAGCCACACGGTGTGTAAGGTGAGTCATACAATGCAGATTCGAATCCTGGCAGATTTGAATCCTGTGAAGCAGCCAGTCTTCACTGGGGATTCCGAAGGGAGCGTCACATTGGCTCTGGCGCTCCCGTGTGTCAGGCAGGCAAAACCATCAGAGACTGTCTCGCCTCATTGCTCTACAGCTAACCCTGCTGGCCAAGTGCCCAGTGAGCTCAAAAGTGGACATCTGCCAGGCTGGCCTTTGTCCTCCACAGGTCAGTAACTCACTGACATCCGCTCTCGAGTTCTTGGGTATAAAAGAGGAAGCTGGCTTGGTAGTGGGATCTGAGGACGCTAAATGAACCTTCAGTTCTCCTAAGCTGTGTGGGGAATTGGTGAGGGGGAAAATTATTGGGCATTTCAAACGGGGGAAGATAGTCAGTTGTAAAATCATTGGGCACGCTAATATTAAAATAAAAAAAAAAAAAAAAAAAAAAAAAAACTCCTGGAAATGCCTTATTTCATATTTAAACAAACATTGAAGAGGGAAGTCACACTTTTAATCTAATTTATTTAAACTTAACCTACATTTCCTCCATAGAAATTGTTTTCCATGTGTCTACAGACATATCCCATATACGGGCACTATATAGATACTAATACAATTAAAACTATACTGTTATATTCATATTACCTCTTTGCAGAACAGTAGCAGTAATGTTACTAATGCTAATTATAGATACAAAGAAAAAACTTTAAAGCCTTGATTATTACTCCTTTTAAAGGAAGTTGTATGGAAATTGATGATTACACTATGTAACACAATGGCTATTATTCCCCACAAACTTTGCTTTTGTGACCAGGACAGTGATATTTCAAAATATCACTATTTCCAATGGGAAAACGGGCAAATGTGTGTCTTTTCGTTCAGATAAAGTCAGAAAAAACAACATATGAATCCAAATTAACATGTATTTATACTAAAGTAATACAATACTGTATTTACAGTATAATCGTAAATCTCGAAAAACTACTCACTTCTAAATATTTTGTAGTCATTTTAGTATTACTTTAGTATAAATACATGTTAATTTGGATTCATATGTTGTTTTTTTCTGACTTTGTGTGAATGAAAAGACACACATTTGCCTGTTTTCCCATTGGAAATAGTGATATTTCAAAATATCACTGTCCTGGTCACAAAAGCAAAGTTTGTGGGGAATAATAGCCATTTTCTATACTTTTGAGGCATAAGCAACTAGGAAATAACACTTACTACCCAGGAACAAAAAAATAAATAAAATTTGTTACACGGGGTTAATTACTGTGTTTTGATTTATTTCAGGGCGACGACACATTTTCAAAACCCATACGATCTGCACAGTTTTATTATATGGACAAATTTATATTGATGTCTTCTGGACCTTCATTACAGCTGTTTGCATACCATTTGGACACCAGTAGAGATGACATCAAAAGGTTGGTTAAAAGGTTTTTAAGTGGTATTGTGAATTTATGAATTTATTTTACCACCTTGAAGCTACACATCACTTTAGTGTAAAAGAAGATTAATCACTAAACAATATAAAATACAATAGTCATAAAACAAAAATTAAACATTAGTTGTGTGAAATGAGATGGACAAAGTGTTCAACATTTTTGCTTAGGTTCAGGTAAGGTATCAGTGCCACTTAGTTAAACCAATACTAGTGAATTATTTATTTAAAATTATTATTTTGCTTGCTGTTAGCAATTTAAAATGAATTAGAGTTAATAGCTCTGATCTGTATTTTTTCTTAAGCCTTGAAACCCATTTACAAGGCAGTTGCTAATGTCTCTTGTGCAAGATGCCATGGGAAAAAAAAAAAAAAAAAAGCATAACTGATGACTTTCTAAATCTGGCACAAAATAAGAGTTCTCACAGCTGATAAAGAAATATGTGCAGACCTTATTAATGTATATTACCTCTGGAGAAAGTGCTAATTCAGTTCAACTTGTAAGATTTTCTTTTAACCAATGTGGTTGGATTATACAATATACCTGTTATGCTGGGTTTCAAAGCTTATTTAATTATGTAAGTATCAGCCAAATAAGGATTTCAAGAGCTAGCTGCCCCCCCACCCGCCACCCCGAGACATTTTAAGGACATAATACACCCACCCCTCGTTATATCGCCCCTCGCTATACTGCAGATTCGGATATATCGAGGTCCTGGAGTTGGCTCCTCATTTTTACTGTCTAACTGCGTATGCCTTAGCTGCAATATACACAGGCATTTAGAATTACTGTTTGTTTTATTTTGTACTGAACATCACAAAGAATAATATACAAAACTATTAAAAACAAAGCATAAATGTCGTACTGTTATCATATACACACATATTGCACAATAACATGAAACAAATTAAATATCTGCTTGCTGAAGTGGTTTTTATTTTAGCCAGTGAGGTGTTCACATGTGGCAGCAATGCACTAGCAAAAGCCACAAGGCAGTGACATCAGCTACCTAGCAACAAGCCTCCTATATTGTTGTTCTGAATGGATTATTTCAATGCAGCGGGTTTGTGTATTTTGAGAAAGGAGAGGAAGACTCGTGGAATTAATTGGAGGCTGAAGCTGATGAGAAGCAATTATCCTCTGCTGTATGAATTAAAACAGTGTGCTGCTTTTTATACGAAATGAGAAAAAGCAGGTTGCGTAGAGGATTTATACTGGACCCTGACGCACCCGATAAAATGAGGGAGTGGTTGTACAGTATTTATTTGTTAGCCTATTTGTTTTTCTATGGATCTCTCACTATATCGCGGCCCTCGATATATAGCGGATTTATATTGGACCCCGACACCCACGATATATCGAGTGGGGGGTGTAGTAACAAATACTTACATCTATTTTTCTGATATGTCAGTCTGCTTCATACAAATATGTCATCTTAAAACGTGTGTAATATATTAAGGTTTTTTTTGCACTTCTCAAAAATGAATTTCTAGTATTTTATGCTGAATGTCATCTCTTCCTTTTTTAGATATAAACAAAGAAGTGTATGCAAACTTGTGGGGAAGTTTCAGATGACTCCCTCAACTGAAGTAACCTGCCTTTCTGCTGTCAATGAGTTTTATTCACGTATCCTTTCATATATTTTTTATACAGCACAATTTGTTTGATGATTTTTGATATTTTATTACAACAACTACCAGTAGTATGTATTAGTATTAATTAGCATTTCCTGTGGGGGTGAATATTTTCTGTCAGCCTACATTTCTTCTAATATTTCAGCTATTCTTGCATGAGTTCTGGTCTCTAATTGGTAAGGCTGATGAAGGCAGCATCTCCAGGAATGCTTTCCTGAATTCACTAAAACTTTGCTCTGACATATTCTTCTTCATTTCATTTACTTCTTTAAATACTGTTTCTAAGATTCCAGTTATTGATCTGAGTCATTCTTCAGTTGCTGTATTTGATGGATTTGTCTAATTTCAACAGTTAAAAGGAAAAATAGGTATAGTAGTTTTTCATAATGTTCATGTCTTTACTATACTAAATCACCTATTTCTGAATGGTTTGTTTCCATTTAACTTTTCTGTAGGCTGGCAATATGTCTCTCCATTCATGTTGAAGATGCTACCTTGCAGAAAGGGGGTTGCAATGTAAAACAACAATCAAAAATACTAATGTCTTGGTAAATTATATCCCTGTAAACAAGTCTACTTTGCAATAGTTCGTTTTTAATATTGCATGCTGGGCTTCCCTTTTTTAATAAGATTTTAATGTCAACGGGATAGCCTGTTTGAATAAACTGTAAAGGTTAAATAAAAGCAAACTTAGGAGGTGACTCATGTCACATGACTCAAGCCTTAGTTTCGGTTTGCTGTAGTGTCGCTTAGGAACGTCTGTTCAGGACGTACGATACATTATTGGAAAGCTCAAATTCTGTAAATTCAAACTTGGAAGCTAGCTATTATGGTGCGTGAGATATTCACGGGAGAAGGTTGGGAAATTTGGGAAATTCAACCAGGCTACCTGGACTAGAATTATCCTTTGCATAGTGTAACAGGATGAGTGCCTGACAACTACCTAAAAGAAAGTCACTAGATCCACATAATAACTGATACTAAAGCACTGTGGGGTTCAAATGGACCCCAGGTAACCTTATGAGGGTTACTCATAATATCCGGCCTGTAAAAATCATTGGTATGATTGGAAGGAAGGTTTCAATAGGGGTTAAAACAGTAGTTATGTGATCCTGAAACTCCATATAATGCTTTTCAAAAATGCTGTATATAACAGTGTTCAGTTTTTAAACAAATGTTTTTTTTTTTTTTTTTTTTTTTTGTTATTATTATTATTAAATATTTTTACGTTGTGTCAAATTATTCCTTGTGCAACATCTAAAGTATACAGTTGCATTTAGATTTACCCATACAAGTGTTGGAATTATTTTTGAGAGTTCCCCAGTGGCTCACCTAGAAATGCCTGCACAGTGCTGGATGAGTCATGCAGTCAGGAGCTTGGTGGTGGTTTCAGTCCCACAGGGAGGGCTGTACTAGTCTTTGAACTCCCATGGGCTGGGGAGGGGAAATTGGTTGAGGTTTGTATTTCTGTCACATAGCAACCCTTACTGGTCAGATGCCAGAAGGCAGAGGTTGAATTCTGTCCTCAGTAGTTTAGTCTTGCGGAATTAAATGAGGAAACACTAAAAAAAATATATTATTTTCTTTTGCGATTTGTATGCTGTAAACCCCTATGTCACTGCTTTTTTTGCTATACTGTATACACGGCAGACACCCCCCAGAAGCCCCAATAAGCCCTTAATATACCTTTAAATTACACTGGTAACCCCTGCAATAATTTATATACTACTTTGAATCAGCCCATTTAATTGGTGTTGGCATTGTTTGTGCTTGCATTCTAAACCCTCTTACTGAGATTCTTAGTTAAATTCAGCTGGCCATAGTAAACTATGAGAGTGAGTGTCAGTGGTCATACTTAGTGGCCACCAAATCTTTGGGGTTTTTGTACCCAACATTTTTGGCACACTTACAAAAGTTGTTTTACTTATTGTAATTAAATGCTGTACCAGCTTATGCAGGATAGTGGCTCATTGTGGCCATCAAAAAAAAAAAAAAAAGATAATAATAATAATAATTATGTCATGATCACAAGATAGTTTCTCTCAGGATTTTGACAGTACGAGTCGGTTTGTCGAGATCACAGGATAAATTTAATTATCTCAGATCCTGGGATAAATGATCTTTTAATCACGAGGTAACGGAATGGTAATGTGGAGATCCTGGGATAAATTATCTTGACATAACATCATTTTTTTGTTTGTTTTGATGGCCTCAAGCTGTCATATGGCAGTCACATTTACAGAAATCAGTTTTTAAGACGTTGTTTTGTTAACACAGGGGAAAGAAAATGTAAACACTAAGGATTACTTCAGAAATAATAAAAAAAAAAAAAAAAAAAACTGCTGTGTAAAGAATGCATGGTCCTCTTGATGCCAGAAATGTTCTTCTAGTCTATTTTGAGATGCACATATGTTTAAACTACATTCCTCATGTGACCAAAGGCTCTAAGTGCATTTTAAATACATTCAAGGGATTAATCCAATACTTGTGGTTGCTATGATCCCTTTAGGAGATTATTATTGTTGCAGAACAAACCTAAATGATAATTTTTCTTAACACAGTTGTTTCCATGCAGGACGGCTGGCCTGAAGGAAATGTGTTTTTCATGTTGAAGTAATTTCAAAATAGATGCTGGTGTGACAGTTGCTATTGTGGCTGGGAAGTCAAAAAATCATTTGCAATTTCATTTGCTGGGTGTTCATCCCTGTAGACATTTTTTTAGATTATATTTTGGAGCCCTATTTTTCATAAATAAATTCAACACTAACATTATAGTGTTAACAAGAAACAAGTCAAATTACATACAGTGGGACTTTTCTGGGTTCCATTGCATGACAATTGTTGAGAAAACTTTATGGCTTTCAATTTCCATCACTGCACATTTGCACTAAAGCTAGTAGCGTTTACAGGAAATTGCCTGAATTTGATGAAAATAGCTGTGGTCACATACTTGTGGAACACACTGCATAACTGCGTCTACCTGCAAATACGTTTTGTCTTGCTAGTTTTTAACAGTGAAAACAGTACATAAGATATGCATTTTTATATATCTGGAACATGAAAGTAGAAACTTTAATACAATGTTTAGAAAAAAAAAATATGTGTGCTTAAGGTACAGTAACACAGCATGATATAACCTTTATATCCATAATAAGCCAAGTAACAGCTGGAGCAGATCACAGATCTGGTTATTGTTATAATATTTTCAGTATGTTCACTGCAGTTTGTCACTAATCTTGTTTACAAGATCAGAGTTTGGGTGGCAATACCAAGTGGAGTTTTACTGGTCGTCTTTTTATATACTACTGTATGTATGTATGTTGTGTGTATGTGTGTGGCATGAAATCTGATCCCTTTCATCTCTGAAGAAATATTTTACAGTTGAGAATGTAAGGTCTAGTTTGTAGCATTTTGTAAAATCCTAGATTTGCAGGAGCTTATGACTGCCTTGCACTGAATAGCCAGTAAAAAGTGTTATTTGTTTATAATTAAGATGAATCAAAACATTTAACAGCTGTTTTTCTGTGTTTACTGGAAAACAAATATTAGTAACTAGATGCAACACATTATTGTATAGTAAAGCAAGTACTCCTGTATATAAAAATGTTATGGCGGACTTGTGTTACATCCTTTTTGCCATGTTTGACCTTAACCCCATCTTTATAGATATTGTATTGGCTTCTGGGAGTAATCGTATGGTGGAAGTCTTTGATTTCAATGTTGGTTGCAGTGTAGCAGCGATCCCAGATGCTCATTGCAGAGCTGTTCACCAGATCGTCCAAAACAAGGTAGGTGTTTTTTGTTTTGTTTTGTTTTGTTTGTCCATAATGCATTTTTTCTCGCTCAACCCAGGTCAAATCGTGTCGACCCACATCCTGAGGTACAACCCAGGTACGTGGTTTCACACTATGCGGGATTGTGACCCAGGCAGCCAGAACCTGGGTCGGGACCTGGGTAAGAGTGCCAGTGTGAAAGGGGCTTTATAGGATACATATAAAAGATTCCAAAACAGGGTGTTCGGGAGAAGATTTATTTGTATCAGCGATTGGCTGTTGGCCAGACTGAAAGATGCCCTTCTAACTCAGTCCTTAGTTCGGTATGTGGAGAGAAGTGATGAGGTGACACACCCGGATCAGCCATTCCAAACTTTGGCGTCAAAGAGGGTCAGATCTAGATTTGACAACCCCCCCCCATCAAAAAAAGCTGTTTTAAATCAGCATACAGCGTAATAGTTCTAATTATACCACATTAACCATAACTGGATACATTTTAAGAAATCTGAATTTTCCTAATAAACTTTTTTTTTAGTATACTGTTATGTAATCCCTGTATGATTCTCTGTTAGGGTTTTTGTTTATATTTAGTTTGCCATGCATGCTAACTGTTCTGATGATATTAGTGTTGCACCGGCTTCAATACACAACGTTACTCGATGTGCAGTGCTTATACCTCACTCTCTTCCTCACAAACTGCCATGAGGAGTCTTTCACGTAGCAATTACCGGAATAGTTTGTACGCACGTCAACTAATAATCTAAAGGACTTGTTACACGAGTCAATATGCTGGCAACATAAATTGTATCAAAGTGTTGCCTGTGACGTCATCGCGGGGGTTTTGACCTGTTACACGATACAATGAACAGGCAACTCAGATTTGATACAAATTGCCTTTAATCCAAGCAATAGCCAATCATATTTAAGAACTATGTTGCGTAGTTCTTGAATTAACAGTAAATTAACAGTTTGAAATGGCAGCCATTAAACAAAAAAGGGCTATAAGTTGGGCTAGGACTAGTTTGTCATGGAAAATTTGGATGTAAATCACAGAGGAGTCATGGTCAATGCGTTCAAAATCACAGAGAAAAATGCAGAGGGAGAATAAAGTCAAGGGGATAAAAAAATAAATAAGATAACTGTCTTTAATAAAAGCATATTGTGGCTTTTGGTGCGCACAGGTTCAGCAAAGAAGCATGAGACAAGCAAACGAAATTTCAACGTGTTGCTTTTTTATTTGCTCTGCAACGGTGATTACTAACTAACTAGCATTTATAAGCGCTGAACTAAGCAGAGAATAAAGACGCAACCAGGGGAAAGGGTAAGAGACGGCAAACTTAACACACTGGGGGCAAGAAATACACCCAAGGATCACACAAAGAGGGTGTGGGACTGATAAGAGACATGTACATTAAATTAAGTGCAACCGGGCAACAATTAAACAACAAGTGGAACAATAATTTAAATTAAAAAGAGGAAACTGTTCAATGTATGTCCCACAGCGAATGGTGGCAGTTAGTATAGTACACACACACATACACACACGCACACATACAGACACACTGAATTTATGAACTGTTAACATAACTTTCATGAAGTATTTAATTGAAGAGCTTAGTTTGATTCAGAATTTTTTTTCTTCTCCAAAAAAATTAAAAAAAGGACAGCAAGTACGGTGTTGGAGTTAGTTCAAAATATGTAATTATTTATTAGAATTAATAATAAACGATAAATACATTTATTAGAAACGTGAAATTTATTATTAAGGAGAAACACTTTCCAATAAAATCACATACAAATTGAATACAATTTACTAGTCCCCGCAAGCCATGCACATCAGCAAAAATCACGGACACTAGCAAAAGTCACATTATCTGTGGCACCCGCAACAACCGTGACTAAATCCCAGCCCTAGCCATAATTGCACGTCTATTCATTAATTTGTTACAAGATGAAGAAAAACACAAACGTCTGCTTTTGGGTTAAGAAGTGGCTCTTACTGCGATAGGAAAAAGGCTGCTTTCACAGTTTACTGAATGAGCTTCAAAGCGGCGATACAACCAGTGACGGAGTTGAGAACAAGTACAGTATACAGTAATACAATATATTTTATTTATTTATTGGCAGGCGCCTTTTATCTACATTTTTATTCCCCTATAGTTAACGACAGTTGGACCAAAGGTTTTAAGAAGTTTTAAAATCTTGTTAAAAGTAATTCTTCCAACATTGGTTGTTATCAAAATACTACCAAATTAAGGATGTGTTGACCAACTTCATAAAACTCTATGATAAGTACTTTTTTTGTCCTGAGTCCAGTAATTGCGGCTTTCATGTCCATTTTATTGTTTTCGCTGTAGCAGACAGAATCACGTGACACACACCAGTGCTGTGATTGGATATTACCTGGAACCTGTTGCCTGGAGTAGGATTGCTGTCCACTTAAGCAATCCCGTTGCCAGGCAGTTGCCAGAATGTTGACAATACGATGTCAGGGCTGTTACACGGGGCAATCCTCACAGGATTTGGTTGCAGGCAATAAAAGTTGCTAGTAAATTGACTCATGTAACAAGGGCTTTAGGGTTATAAAACCAGCATTTAGAACCTTTGAATGTTTTCGAGGATATCAAAGGTTTTGAGCACACACCAGCACATAATAAAAAAAAAAAAAATCTATTTGAGGGTGTTCCATACATTTGAAACGGCGTCATTATACACTGATCAAAATGTAGTTACAAGTATCAGTAAGATCAAAAACACATACATGCACCGTGTTAATCGTGGTAGCAGTATCCTGGGAGACAGTCAGCATGGTTTTAGGAAAGGGAGATCGTGTCTAACTAACAGTCTTGTTTTTTTTTTGAGGATGCAATATCAACAATGGATAATTGCAAAGCATATGATATGGTTTATTTAGATTTCCTGAAATATTTTGACAAAGTCCTGCATGAAAGGTTAATTCTCAAAATGAACATGGATTAGGGAGTGGTTAACGTTTAGAAAACAGAAAGTACTGATTAGAGGAGAAACCTCAAAATGGAGGGAGGTAACCAGTGGTGTACCACATGGATCAATATTAGGTCCTCTGCTATTTCTACTGTACATTAATGACTTTGATTCTGGTACAGTAAGCAAACCTGTTAAATTTGCAGACGACACAAAAATAGGTGGAGTGGCAAACACTGATGCTGCAGCAAAGGTCATCCAAAATGATCTAGACAGCATTCAGAACTGGGCAGACACATGGCAAATGACATTTAATAGAGAAAAGTTTAAGGTACTGCACGCAGGCAATAAAAATGTGCATTACAAATACCATATGGGAGGTGCTGAAATTGAAGAAGGAATCTATGAAAAAGACCTAGGAGTTTATGTTGACTCAGAAATGTCTTCATCTAGACAGTGTGGGGAAGCTATAAAAAAGGCCAACAAGATGCTCGAATATATAGTGAAAAGTGTTGAATTTAAATCAAGGGAAGTAATGTTAAAACTTTTTAATGCGTTTTAGTAAGACCTCATCTAGAATACTGTGTTCAGTTCTGGTCACCCCGCTACAAAAAGGATATTGCTGCTCTAGAAAGAGTGCAAAGAAGAGCGACCAAAATGATTCCACTTTTAAAGGACAGGCTAAAATAATTACATTTATTCATTCTTGAACAAAGAAGACTACGCGGTGATCCGATTCAAGCATTCAAAATTCTAAAAGATATTGACAATGTTGACGCAAGGGACTTTTTCCGACGTGAAAAAATAAATAAGGACCAGGGGTCACAGGTGGAGATTAGATAAAGGGGCATTTAGAACAGAAAACAGGAGGTACTTTTTTACACAGAGAATCATGGGAATCTGGAACCAACTCCCCATTAATGTTATTGAAGCTGACACCCTGGGTTCCTTGAAGAAGCAGCTTGATGAGATTCTGGGCTCAATAAGCTACTAACAACCAAACAAGCAATATGGGCTGAGTGGCTTCATCTCGTTTGTAAACTTTCTAAAGATATAATGCTTTTAATATACAAAATAAGATAAAACACTTCAAAAACAATTTCAACACTTATTTAATTTACCATACAAACAAACAAAACCCCCAACCAACTGGCACAAATTTAGAAAATTTAGAAACTTGCAGGGCACCAGTTTGCCTTCACTCAGCAGTTCTTGTCCAATACAAGTGACTGTTGTTAAAACCTGTGCAAAGGACACAAGACCCTAGACTATACATCAGGCACTGGTAGATTGTTTGTTAAATTGTTAATCCGATTTTCCAAATCATCTCCTCTTGGTAGGAACAGTTAGGCAAAAGTTTTCCAAAAGAAATGAAAAAAAAGCTCATTAGTATAATTTGACTGGAAAACGCAAAATGGAACTTCCCCCCACATCAAAGGAATAGAAATAAATAGGTGAAAGCAATAAATTCTGCCTGAAAGTGTCCATAAAAGGAAAAAGGTTTTGTTTGTCTTAACAGCAAAACTGTCTGCCGTATCAGTAAGTGCTTGAAGTATGATGGAAAAGAATGAAAACTCAGTTTCCACTCTGTGGTTTGTCTATACCCTCGCACAGTGTAATGATGGAAACTTTTAGAACTTCAGAGTTACCTCAAACCTGTTTTTAATCTTCTGATTCCTCCAAGGATCTTTTCTCTCTCATAATATTTTCAAAAACAGATGATGCACTTTTTAAAACTTCACCTTGAAAAAAAATAGTTCAGCAAAAGTGATGTGTGATCCACTTCAGAAAACATTGAAGGTTAACACATTTTTCACTTGCTTTCGTTAGAAATCGGCTGAAGTGTGGCTCTTTTTGTTGGGCTTTGTACATACTAGTGTACATAGTCTGTGTGACATTCTCAAAATTCTGTAACAGATAAGAATTGACATCCTTGAATTGGTAGGCAACATCTAGTAGAAGCAGAGTGTTGTAGGAGGACAGGGTAATGGGCACACTCTGGCTCTATGGAAGCCACAAAGGTGCTTTACATTTCTCAGTTTAAAAAAAAAAAGTCACCAGGATATGATGGCTGAAGATGATACAAGTAAAGCTAAACAAGAAGAAGATTACAGTACTGTAGTTAAGATAAGATGTCTAAACCAAGTTGTTCTGTAAGTCTCCCTCCACTGGCCATTCCCAGCTGGAGGGACCACACCTTTTAATTCCTGCCCAGAAATTCATTTAAGGTTAAATGCGTTAACAAAGCACATTTATAAAGCTGTTTATTGCAAAACCTCAAATGTTAGAACATATGAAGTAAATATTATTTCATATTAAATTGTAGTGATCAATTCCACACTATTTGAATTGTAATTAAATTAAGTCATCAAATTACACTACATGATTTGCCATAGTCACACCTATTACTGACTGCAGTAGGTAATTATGGTGTCCTGGGTGCTTTTTTCTTTCAGGGCTCAGTGTTTAGCACTCAGGGATCTGATGCCTATAACCTCTTCCTTACTACAGCCGTAACAGATGGTATCAAGTTATGGGACTTGAGGACTGTGAGGTAGGACATTTAATCTTTTCTCTTTGCTACAATAGTTGTAACATTAGGCCAGTTTACATGTTGGTTTGTTTCAAATGAATGGACAGTGTGCGTGAAACTTGGCAGGGAAAGCTCATGAAAATGTCCCAAAAAACGGCCTCAGTATTTTACTGTGAAAGTCTCAATTTCTTGTGAGATTCCAGGAAATGCTCGTGAAATCAACTCTCACTTACATGAGTTTCTCATGAAAAAGTTAATTAGCTCGTTCAAGTCCTTTCCTAAAGCTGCTATAAAAGTCACATGGGAATACGTAAGTTACCATGGTCCAAAGATGGCAACAGGGAAATTAATGTTTTGTTTGCAGTATTTCCTTTATCAGATTGATGTTGCAGGCAACCCCACTTTTTTTAGTCTTCCCTAGAACTTTGCATAAATTGACAAATTATTTTTTTCTCAAAAATATTTTATATGCGCAAAGAAAATAATGTTAATACAATTGTATAAACATTAGATATAACTAAGCAAAAACGCGCAGGTCACAGCATGCCCTAATGTATATATTTGTATTATAACAGACGTCCGTGGGGTCAAATCAGTGCGTCACATTTAAGCATTTCATAGACCTAATCTTAACCTAATCTGTTAGAAACTGTTTCAAACTAGTCCTTTGTTTGTGGTGGTCTGTTTTCACACTTTGTTTCCACTCCTCCAGACATCTTGATTTGACACCTGCTAACTTTGGCTCTCTGCCCAGATGCCAAGATACGAGAGACTGCAGATGTCTTGCTTAGCTAGTTACATGTGCTTTAAGCTGTATGAAAATATGTAAATAAAACTTTAACATAGAAGTAAAGAAACTTATACTCAAATACATAGTTAATACTTTACGCAGAATGTCATCTCCTACAGTGCTAATCATACATGGATCTAAATGTGTTTGTAAAGTATCATACAGATTGTATTTACCAAGTTTCTGTTTAAAACTATTACTACAAATGTTTGATAAACTGCATCATGGGCTTGTATATTCAGGTGGTTACAGCTACTGTACAGTACTTCAGAATACATTTGCTAACTGTCAAAATGGCTTTATTTTACAGCACTACTAAGTACTATCTTTAAATGTGTATAACTATACTCCAATACAATTTCTCCTAATTACTTATGTCTGAGCAAAACCCGTGTCTGTCCTCCACTTACATGTGTTGGAGCGATGAAGAGACTCGAGTGTTAACAGCCATAAGGAGAGAGGATATAATAGGGCAGCTTGATATACTGCACAACACAAACATTGTTTAACCCATTCTGGTGTGGAATTTCCGTGACTTATTTCTTGGGAATCAACAATACTACTCAATATTCCAATTCTTCATTAAGCAGAAGCAGTCATATAAGTACAGCGCAAATGAGGATGCTATATTTGGTATAAAGATATAGAAAATAAGCGAATGGAACAAAAATGAGATGCAAAATAAAAGTACACCGTCGGGTTACAAAAATAAAGATAGCAGTGCATCTCTAATAGCAGCACTCTCTTCATATCTCTGTTGTGCAGTTCTTGTTGGAGGCTGAGGTAGCTGTTGCTCTGCTTGCCAGAACACCTCCTTACGGTCTTGGCACAAATTGTGCAGGATACAGCAGGCAGTAATAATTTGGGGAACAGTCTCGTGGTTCACTTCAGTACATTTCAGTAGTATCCGCCCCCTCCCTTGCAATAGCCCAAACGCCTGTTCAACCACAACTTGTATTTGGCCCAGTTTATTATTAATAAAGATCGGTTAACACCACAAGAATCTAAGTGGGCCGTCAGCATGGCTAATTAAAATCTGACCCCCCCCTTCCCCTTTCCTTCATTTGCATAGCGTTCGGGGAAAAGTAGATGTTCCAAAGGGAAATAAGAGGCTTTACAAGTAAACACAAAAAGGCACCATGTCCACGGTTCTTTCACGAGAAACAGATGTCCCGAGAAAAGTCAAACACTCAGTAATGTGGCCTATTGACTGCTTTATTGCCGCTGTTAAAAAGCTAAGTTTTATTTTAGATGAGGTGTTTAAAAGCCTTGCACATTGCATTTAACACCTGATGCTGGTATTTCTTCTGGCAAAGTAAATCGTATTGTTAAAATTTACTGTAAAGGATTTTATTACTTGACAGTTCCGGATACAGTACCCTGGGTAATCTTATTGGTCGGGTCATCATTTAAAACCAGAGTTCGATCCTTCTAATTTAACCTCTCATTTATTTAGATTAAATATTGTAATATCTATATACAGTGCTTTCTAATAAATGCATTGCACTAAAATGTTTAAATCAAGGCTTGTGGGTGTGATTGGGGTGAGGCATTGCCTTTTAAGGGTCTACATTTACAAAGACCAGCCGTTTTTGTCTGCCAGTGTTGATTTAGATGTATAAGTTAAACATCATGTATCCAGCACCATTTTTTTATTTTATTTTACAAATTAAAAAAAAAATATTTAGATTTTATCAAATTGTGCAATGTGGCAGAGCACAGCTCTGCTCTTTAGAAATTGGCAGGGATGGGGTTAAATTCCCCTACCTGCCTGGGTTCATTGTGTTCAGGTGGCTGGGGTTGATTAGATGATTAGTTTAATTAATGATCAATCAGCGCCCAGCCACCTGACAAAAGGAGGCCTCTGCTTCGCATTTAGGGGGAGGGAGCTGAGGAAGCAGGTTGGTGTTTTGGTGTTTGTGATTTTTGAATGTTTTGAATCCAGTGAAGGCATTGCCCAGCCTGGAAACCTTTATTTTTGTGAGTGTATTTTTGCTTTATTTGTGTTTAAATTGCTTTGTTTTGGCCCTTGTGCACTTTCATTTTTGTGTTTATTTATAATAAAATAGTTATTTTTTTTGAACTACAGACTGTCTCTGGGCCTCTATCCACTCGCCAGCCTGCCACATGCAATGAAACAATTATCTATTGACTGCTTTGAGAAAATCAGTTCCTTACAAATGAAAGTCATTACAGGAGAACAGATAAAAGGTTTTCATACTGCACTTAAATCTGATAAGACTTCTAGGAGCCTCTGCCAGAAAAAGAAAAAAAAAAAGCCTTAGATCACCAAAGGTTAAATACATTTCAGAAATGTTTTTGTGATTACATGCAATGCTGTATTTTTTGTTAAATGAAATATTTTACTTTGGTAATGCTTTGCTTTTATGTGCCTAGTTTTCTTTGATCTTGCACTTTACTAGATAAAGTCTGACGTTACTCAAATGCATGTGAAGCACAGTACCTTCTCATAACTGGACTGATTTTTTTTTTTTTTTTGTCCACCACTGTGTCCATTTTTTCCAGAGCCACTTCAATGCGTGCAAAAATTGTAAGCCCATCCATCAAACTTAAGTGTTTTACATATCTTTCACCCAAATGAAATGCAATGACCTAGCACATGCAGAAATGTAATAACTCAAATATGTATGCAGTTGCAATATGAAATGTTGACTTAAGGTAATACCATTAAAACAGTGTTTTATAGGGGAATTGCCTGGACAGCCAGGGCACTAATGAAGTACCTATAACATGATACATGGTCTTCTCCTTAACTATGGAGAATGGCCATTCACCTACATATACATCATTAATTATGCCTCGTATTGGAAATACAAAGGCAGGCAGATCTATTTTCCTTGATTTAGTTTTTCTCACTACCAGTTATTTGCTGCAATAGTAGATACTGAGGTTTTATTTTTGCAAATTATACTGTAATACTTACAATTGACAGATGTATAGTTTATTGGAATAGAGTATAGTCATCCACTTCTTAACAATAACAAAAAAAAACAAAAAACAATGCAGGTCTGATTTCTCTGTATAAAGTGAACACTAAATCCCTTCAATTGGACTTGCAGGACCAATAATGTGCAAAACTGCCAATGTCTTAGAAATGTTTTTACTGTAATTGCTCAAAATAAATTGCATTAGATTTTGTTTTCAAATTTTATTTATTATAATTTATACATTAGTGTCTTTAATTGTAATTTTATTTGTACTCCCTGTTTATTCCCTAAAAAATTTGAACGCACTTGAATATCAAATTTAAGCAATACAAACAAATGCCTGTAAAACATTAGGATTAAAATGTTTGTTTGTTTAAAATGGCTGTTTATAGTTACATGATTTGATGTGGATTAAAGCAGCAGTATGGTTTGTGAACACACACACTTTTTTCATTGTATTGGTTGCAGAGAAGTGATGTCCATTGAAATATTTTCAGATTTAACATTTGATATGGATATCTGGTTCAGTATCTTTTTTCTCTAGACAGTCCTTTATAGTCTCAATGCAGACCTTCATTTATAGTTACATTTGTGTTGAATAGGCTAGGATTTTGGTTATTGCAAAGTCTTTGTTATTATTTGATTTATATTGCACAATCACGTTTAAAATCAACTTCAGCTCCTGCAGTCTGTCATGAAGTTTAGCATTGTGATATACCTCTTGAGAAAGACTATATAGTATCAAGAGATGTATGTTTCATAATTTTAATTCTTTCTTCTGTATTTGTATTTATGTGTACTTAATGTTACCTGCCATTGGAAAATGAGGCGTTTGGTCTCAATTCATAACATAAGTTCACAGTTAAACATGAATGAACTAGTTTTGAAGTCTAAAACAGATTTTGTTTAAACTATAAATAATTATACTGATATTAAACAAAAGAAAAAATTAAAACATTATGTTAAAAGTACCCTGGTATAATAACATATTTAATTTAGATATATACATGTGTGATGCAATCCAATTAGACTGTGCATTGCAATCATTATTTGTAAAAAGCAAAGAAACAACAACAAAAGAAAACAAACAAACAAATAAAAAACAGTATATTGCATTTACTGTGAACTACTGCCCATTAGCATTGGTGTATGCCCTGGAGTATTGTTAAAAATGTAAGTGGGCCAAGTTGTACAAATGGCCTGTTTGGTTTACAGAAAAATTTCCTAAGGGTTTCCTTGTTTTGAATGAAAGTTGTGCAGCTGAAAACATCTACAATAATTGGATGTTGACTGAAGCAGATTGTTATTTTTGCTGTTCATGTGCCTTGCAGTAGGTTCTGCAGTGCCTGTGGAGCACATGGCTTCACTGGAGAATCAGTGCTCTTGCTCACAGCATAACAGTAGAGATGGATACTTGTCCTGCAATATGGTTATCATTTGTTAAGACGTGCTATGGGGTGTCTCTAGATGTGTTCATAATGTGAGGTTGTGTATTTAGAAACCCCACAAAAAATATTACCTTTTAATGTATTTAAAAATAATTTCTAAATGATTCTACCACAGTTTATAACTTCAGCTTTAACTAAGGCCCTGTGAAAATCGCAGATCTTTTTTTTTTTTTTTTTTTTTTTTTTTTTTTTAATTCATGTCTGTGTCTGTTTAGATTACACATAAGATGAACCGAGTTTGTCAGTAGTCCCTTAAGCACCTTGACATTAAGAACGCATTGTCAGAGATAAATGCACTGACATCATCGAAATCAACGTCAAAACTATTCTAGCACTTTACAGTAGCTTGTGAAACAGTTATGTAATTAACAGCCTGCAGGTGAAGTGCATCTGCGAGGACAACTTTCGGTTCTACATCACATGCATGTTAACCATTTAGGCCTTGCAAAACAAATAAAATGTCTAACACATATTGATCTTGAGCATCAGTCGACTTGTCAGTGACTGACAAGCAACCGTACTGTTTTACTAATTCGATAATCTGCTTGTGATACTCAACAACTTTAGGTAAGTATTCATGTCTCAGCTGGGTTGATGAAGGAATCGCTCCATCATTTGCTAGATTAGTCTGAAGAATTTATTTAACTTTTGGTTGTCCAATTTTAAAAGCGGGATATTTGCGCAAATAAACACCTCTATCAAGTCAAAGTTCAAGGTGTTTCGTGCTTCACGGTTTTCAGTGGTATTTTGAAACATGCAAGTCACTGTTTTTTGTTTCTTTGGTTACCCTCTGGATTTCCACCTTTCTCTTTTGGTGAATACTTGAATCTAAATACCTGTCAACAGATGATTTTTGGTAGTGATCTATAGTAACGTTACAGGACGAGCAGAAGAGCTTACCTCCATTGCTGTGTAACCTCAGGGTCATATTCGATTTCACCCTCTCCCTTTCTGACCATATCTCGAACATAACACACACCTGCTGTTTTCACCTATTCAGCATCCTCAAAATACGCCCCTCCATCTCCTTCTCCACTACCAAACTCCTGGTCCACTCGCACATTTTCACCCGGCTTGACTATTGTAACTCCCTCCTCCTTGGTCTCCCCTCCTATGTCTTTACACCACTTCAACAAATTCAAAATGTTGCTGCCCGTATTATATTTAACCTCCCCCACTCCTTCCACACTTCCCCTTTCTTCCTCCAGCTACACTGGCTCCCTGTTTACAACCATTGCCTGTTCAAATTCCTTACTAATATATATAAATCTCTCCATGACCTTGCCCCACCTCATCTGGCTGCACTTATTTCCTATTATATTCCTCCTCGTCCCTTACGCTCCCAATCACTACTGTCTCTCTCCGTCCCACCCTCGCCCTGTGTCCAATCCCGTTTTCGTTCCTTCTCTCTTCTTGCACCCCTTCATTGGAATAAACTCCCACTCAACATAAAACAGTCACCCACTTTACGCAGTTTCCGCTCCTCCCTTAAAACCCATCTTTTTTTCCCTAGCCCATCCTGCTCTTACTGCTGGCCCCTGACCTCCTGTTATGACCTTGCCTGCCTGACCCTGACCTAGCCTCTGGCCTTTGCTTTCATATAGCTATTAATCTCCTCACCCTACCCCAATATTCTTACCTCTTTCTTCACCCATTTTTTCATTTTGTACGAAATTCTTAAACTTTTTAAAGTGCCTTGGTTAAAGGTTCTATAATAAATGCTAAAGAAATAAATAAAACTCCTGCTGGATACTGCTTTATGCAGTCCTGCTGCAGACACATTTTTACCCTTTTTAGAGACACCCATTTCCTTGTTTACAGTGTGTAGCATTTCAATTTAGCACTCAGATAAAAGACTCTCAGATACACGTCAGTCGCGTTTTACAGTCCTTACATTAAGAAACAAATCAATTCCCATTTTTATATATATATATATATATATATATATATGTATGTATGTATGTATGTGTGTGTGTATATATATATATATATATACACACACAGATCTTCAGTGTTACAATTTATTTGATTATCCGTTACAGCCTGCGTTTTTTTTTCTTGCATGCGCAAATCAGTCTCTTTATTGTGTAGTTACTTCCTCTAGTTTCACCTGACGAAAATTCAGCGACAACAAAGCGAACGAGAGCTAATGTAATGTAACACAATCATTAAACAGTTTTAGATACTGCGATGTATTTTTTTTTTAAATCTGTGATCTTTAGTTGTTTTTGTGCATTTTCATTTGTAAGTGAACTGTGACACTAGGGCCTTATTGAGCACTATATTCTGCAATTTTGAACACTGACTTTCGGTACTGTTAATTCTGGAAACTGGTGTTGCTTTCTTTTTAATATTTTGCTAAATTGCATTTCCTTGTGTGTTTTACCCAGTTCTGTGCATGGGTAACATTTTGATTTAATTTTGCTGTTGGGTCGTTAATGGAGAATTTTACATACCTATAATACGTACAGTATTTAAATGTATGTACTGTATTACAGTCCACATGTCTTTTGGCAAGTTATATTTTCAGAATCACATCACTCTGAATTAAAATACTACTTCTACATGCATTTGAGATAATGTGTTAAACATTTATTATGTGTTTCTAAATTCTTTATAAAATACAACTTTTATCACGGTGACCCCAAAACAGACCTCTTCTTTTCAATCGGCAAGGGATGTGTATCCCCAGTGACTTAGATATAGTGGCGTCACCAACAAGTATTACAAAACAGGGTTGCATAGTATTGCAGTGTTTAGTTTATGTTATTATAATGCTTAAAGTGTCAGCTAGACTGTATGCACAACAAGCCTTCAATTGTCAATTATTTATGCAAACATCTTTCAATGAGCCATAGACCAGTGGAGCTAAACGATTGCTAATGGGCCTCTTTAAGGACCCCCACCTAAGAAGTTACAATTTATGATTTCATTTATTTTGACCTTAACTTGAATTTGACAAGATTCAATATGCTGCATCAGTGCCAGCACAGCAATTGATATGCTTTGCCAGTCTGGAAACTGCTATTAAGGAAGCTAACTCATTGTGGTGTTGTACTCGTACATAATCATTGGTGATGAATCGCTAGCTAATGCAATACAGCCATGTACTGAATCAATTTATATGAATAAAAGCAGAGAGCAAGTCTGTTAATGAGATTATAGTCTCATTTTATTTAAAATTGATCAAAATGACTGCAGCCCTTAAACGAGGGCAGCCCTTATTAATAATACTATGTCTTACAAATGCTGCAATATTTTATTACAAGGCATTTTAGAAGCTGCGCCATGAGAGGCTCTGTTCTGAAGCGCTATACCCTTGTGTGTTTTTAGGTTATTTCTTTTTTTATATAATTGTACAGGTCTGAGTGAAATTCCAATTGAATACTAGACCCCCTGCAAGAAGATATCTTCGGCCAGCTTTCGGATAGTACTTAGTTCCTCTGAGTTTAAGTTTTCGCCATCAAAGCTGAGGACAAGGTAAACAGACAGCCCTAGGCTGACCACCTTTTCAAAATGCAAAAACGGGAATCCTGCCATTTCATATGCTGGGGTATATTTACATTTTTTTTTTTTTTAACTGTTTCCCTCGAAGAGCGGTGTGGGGAGTAATGATTAGTTGTAGTGATTGTGAGAGTAAAATGATTAGAAATGGTACCAGCATAACAGCTTTGTGAGAGAGTTTTCCTTTAAGTCTATATTTCAAATAGGTTTATTTGAAGCTTTTATTGTTGTGGACTATTTGACTGTCACTGTAGTTGCTGTTCTGTCTTGACAGCAGCGTGTTGTGTTTGTTCATTTTTTAAAAGGGAAACTCAGGAAAGAACTAAAATGCAGCACTCTGAAACATTTTACAGCATGTTGATGCAGACTGCAGAGTCGTTATTGGCATGAGATGCGATGTCGGTGTGGTTCAGTTATGACTACCATGTGGAAGGTGTCTGGGGGCGCGCCTGGGTATATACATGCATTTTTTTATTGTTTTAACTGGCGAGCGAGCGAGTGTCAGGTATTGCAAAATAATGTGGCAGGGACAGTGCTATGATGCGCTATAAACAGATTTGCTATGGTTTGACTGTGGCGCTAAACTGTGAGATCTACGATAAAAAAAAAAAAAGACGTGAAGGACTGCTGTGCTGTAAGTAGTTCATCGTGGGTTGTCTGTCGAGACTGTACCATAAAATACAATGTGCTTAGAAAGGTGTGTGTACGTTAGTTTGTATTACATGGTGGATGGAGGCTGCAGCCTCTTCCGGGTGTCATGTGTACATAACCAGAGTTGCGGGTCTCTTTGTTTATTTCTTGAGCAGAGGTAGGAAAAAAAAAAAAAAACTTTGTTTCTTTATTGAGAGAGGTGTGTGTGTCTATCTATCTATCTATCTATATCTATATATATATATATATATATATATATATATATATATATATATATATATATATATATATATATATATATATATATATATACACACACACACACACACACACACACATACGTATTCAGGTGCAAACACACTGCGCCGTTAGTTTTATTTTCTAACAAAAATAAAATAAATATTTAAAAACAAAAACACTGCTCACAGAGCAAAAATAAAAGTTTAAACAAAAACAAAGTCACTAGTCACTCCACCCAGAGACAGGTAATCTGCTTTTATGTTTGTGACCATCTCCCGATTAGCAACAAATTAATCAATTAATTAACTTGGGAGATGGTCACCTTCTGCACAAGGTTTTCCTAAAATGAAACAAAAACAAAACACACGTCTTTTCGCCATCCTTAATATAATAAATAAATCATACTACAAAACAATATACATACAAAATAATACATTTTATAGCAGGGCTTCACTCTGCCCTTCTATATGTGTGCAGGGCTATTTCCTGCTACCCTGCTACAATATGGTTTATGGTTAGTTTAAGCAAAACGAGTAATATTCCCTCAGTGTCTGTAAACTCTTTCCAATTTAAAAATTGGACTTACAGTGGCAACCACAGCGGACGGTAGACCTCATAAAATGTCCCCTGAAATTCCAGATATGTTAATTACATTTGCAGTGGAGAAATCTTGTGATTTTGTGGCATTTTTCTCCCAGTTTGTCTTGCCAAGTGAATGTTTTTGATATTTCCCATGGGTTCCCAAGCTGCCATTTTGGTTGCTTTGTCTCAAAGCTGTAATGTATGCCTTTGTAAGCCTAGTTACATCATGGTATATATTTGTGTTTTTTTTTTTTTTTTTTTTTTTTGCATTTTGATGCAGTAATGTAAGCAAGTTTCTCTGTGGCTCGGAATAGTTGGAGCTATGCAAGGGTTTTTAAAAGCTTGGACACAATGCAATTTGTTTCCTTCTTTTTAATCAAATGAATTGCGCTGTGCTTTGCCTTGCTCCTTTGGTTAACTTTATTATGGAAAGATATCAACAAAGCAGAGAATGTCCTTTTGTCTTTGTTGGGCATTTATGTTGCAGATGTTACCAGCCCACTTGCTCAATCCATGCTGGATCGCTAGGTGCTCAGTGTTCTTATAGTATCTCCCAGCTTAATAATAGTTTTTTTGATATTAATGGTTATTAAAACGGTTGATGAATTTTATTGCAAATGTGGCTGTAAAGCAACAGGAAAGCTTCTGGCAGGTCACACGCATGCATACATACGTGTATACATACATACATGCATTCCATCAAGGCTATGTATATTGCGCTAACCAACCAGCCAACACAGTCTGCAATAACAGACACCGACACCGACACAGTCTCCAACAATAACCAAAAGCTCTTCGCAAGATCACGTGTGCATGTGGCGATAACCCTTTTAGAGGAGCAGCCATAGATGATTAGCACAAATATATATTGATGTGTTTGAAAAACTGCTGGATTCATTATTAAAACAGGTGATTTTATTAGGTACCGTGTGCAGTTAAAGGAACAGAAAAGACTTCTTAATTTTGTGTTTTGTGTTTAATCTGTCATCGTGTATTCTAGATGATAAAGTGGTTAGTGAGAGACTGAACACAATTCTAATGGTACCCTTTCACACCTTGCATCACAACCAGCAGGGCTCCAACTTGCAGTGTCTTCTACTGCCATACCGTGTAGCTGGTGAAGTCATTGACAGCAATACAAAAAGGAAAGGTGACCAGATGGTGCTGGGCTCTTAATTCTGTAATCCAGCCTGTGTTCTAGGAACGTAGTAATTTTGTACGGTCCTGATTAAGGATTAAGCATGTCTGGGGTTTCCGTATGTCCTTCGTCTTTGTTTTGTGAATAGCCTGCTGAATTAGAGCTTCTTGATAGTAACCTATATCTTGAATACAAGTCAGGCTTTGTAATAATAGTACTTCACCCTTTTCTTACATACCATTGATCAGTCATTTTGGAAGGTGCTTTGTAACATAAGCGGGTATTTCATATATAATCTCACAGTTGAGGTAGAAGATGTTTTAGATTATAAATATTAACAAACAATTTACATGATTGTCAGTTACTAATAGATGGTGGCACTAATGGAACTACACCTGTGTGTGTGTGCGTATATATGTGTGTATATATATATATATATATATATATATATATATATATATATATATATATATATATATATATATATATATATATATATATATATATATATATATATAGTGCTGAATTTAGAACTACTAAAAAAAAAAAAGAATTATGTTTAGCAACAGAAATTTCAGCTGAAAGTATTTTTCAAGTGCTTTCAATCACAAAAAAAAGACTTCTAGTCATAATGTTTGTCATTTCAATGATTTAATTTATTTTAGTATTTCATTTAAAACATGTCATATTATGCCAGGGGACATTTCTTGTTCAAAAGAAACAATGCTTGTGAACATTGTAAACATATCAGTTTTAGTAAGTGATCATGAAAACTGCAGCCTGTGCTAATGACATACATTTACCATGTGAGACTACAGTTTTTACATAGTAGACAGGATCAAACAATGCAGACATCATTTTTCTCTTATAACTTTTCCAACCCCACATATGACAGACAGGGCAAGTAGTAGCGGACTAAACTGAATCTATCCTTAGGTACTGTCCAGACATCAGTGGCTTCTGTGGCGTTATTATTAAAAAATAATGCCAGCTGTTTAAAAACTGCTTTTTTTTCTCTTTCTATTGGCAAATTAACTTTTTCACATAATTTATGTACTGCTTCACTATTAAGTGTTATTTGTGTATCTCAGTTCGGAGAATGTATGGCAAAGTGAGAGAAACAGGAGATGACGTAACCTCCATAACATATCGCAGCAGGGTACTGAATAAGTAATTGAACTTAATTTTTATACCAATACCGCACTGCCTGTCTTTGACTTTAAAGCTACAATCATCATTATTCTTTTAAGTGGTCAGTGTCATGATAAAAGTTTTTTTCTTTCTTAATATCATTAACAGATGTTTGGTGTCATTTTCAAACTTTACTTCCTCTTACATAGCTGTAGTTTGTTCAGTTTTATCTGGAAAATCCTACAAAATTGGACAAAGAGTAGGAAACCCCTTTATGAACAGCTTTTCAAAGTCATTAGCTTATGTAATAGGAGAAGAAATTGTGGAATCGTTTTGTTTAACAAAATTTTATCTAAATTTTTGACTCAACAAAGTAGCCACCTTTTAACAGCCGAACTCGTGGCATTCTTTCTACAATTGAAATCAAATACTGTTCAGAAAGTTCTTCCAAACACTGTTGCAGAAGTTCCCACAAATGTGTTGCACTTGTAGGTTGCTTTGCTTTCACCCTTCTGTTCAGTTCATCCCAAACCAGCTCGATGGGGTTTAAGTCTGGAGACTGCTGGCCATTCCATGATTTGAAGCCTACCGTCTTGTTCTTTTCTTCTAAGGTAGTTCTGACATAGGCTGGAGGTATGTTTTGGGTCATTATCTTGCTGTAAGATGAACCCCTGACCAACTAGGCGTATACCAGAAGGTATTGCATGGCGCTGCAAAATGCTGTGGTAGACGTTTTGGCTCAGGGTGCCACTCGCTCTGTGCAAGTCGCCGACTCCGGATCCAGCAAAAGAGCCCCAGACCATCACGCTTCTTCCTCCATGTTTGACAGTTGGTGTCACACACCAAGGAACCATCCTTTCGCCTACTCAACGGCGTACAAAAACCTTGTGTGATGAACCGAAGATTTCAAATTTTGATTCATCTTTCCATAAGCCCTTCATCCAGTCTTCAGTAGACCACTGGTGGTGCTTCATGGCCCAGGCAAGCCTCTTTTTCTTATTTTGCCATCTTAGCAATGGCTTTCTTACTGCCACTCGACCTGTCAAACCTGCAGCTCGAATTCTTCTCTTCACAGTTGAAACTGAGACTTGCTTACTTCAACCAGTGTTAAGCTGTGCTTGAAGCTGTTGTCCTGTGAGCCGCCTATCACGCAAGCTGTTGACTCTCAGAAACTTGTCTTCTGATTCTGTTGTGGCTTTGGGTCTGCCAGACCTCTTCCTGTCAGAGTTTCCTCCAGTTTCCAAGTGCCTTTTGATGGTGTAGGAAACTGTACTCACTGACACCTTGGCTTTCTTTGCAATTTCTCTAAAGGAAAGACCTACACTTTTAAGGGTTATAATGGTCTGTCTGTCTTCCTTTGTTAATTGCCTTTTTCTTGCCATTATGATAGCAATATACTACTGTAAGTTGTTAACCCATTACTCGTTCCCTGAAAAAGGCTTTTTTGTATAACTCTGAAATGCACATTATTTTTCAGTCTTTGGTAACCTTAAGTCTTTGGCAGTTTACCGCTTACCTTTGTACCATTTCAGGTTATTCACTGGACTTGAACTGCTTAAATTTCAATAAAAACTGGAAAAATGGGGGTGTTCTAAAACTTTTGACCGGTAATTTACTTTCTGAAAACTCTGGTTGACAACATTAAAATCACATAATTACCGGCTTTTTTTTTTTTTTTTTTTTTTTTTCATATTTCTGTGAACTTTACTGGAAGGAATTATAACCTGCTGATAAACAGTTATTAAAATCATAAATATCTTTGGATTCATATGTCTTCTATCTGCAGCCACCAGCACTATTTCTTATTTGGGAATTATCGCCAGCGCATTAGCTCATTTAACGTATTGTACTTTGCTGCAGTGCTCCCATTAATCAAATAGATACAGTACACAAAGTAGTTACATGTGGTGGTGGTGGTTGTCCTATAAATATAATTTGTTGCAACTTGCAAACTAACATAGTTTCCGTCATAAAATACTGAAGTCCTTATTGTCTTGTTCTTGCAGGTGTGTGCGCCGATATGAAGGTCATCTCAATCGCTGTCATCCTTGTGGCATTGCAATTACACCCTGTGGACAATTTATAGCAACTGGATCTGAAAACAAATGTGTAAGGAAAACAAATATGTTTTTTTGTTTTTATTTCAGTCAGATATATCTTCTTTCCAGAAATAGAAATTGCTAAAGATTGAAAGCATGAATTAGGTTTTCTTAAGTTGGCTACTAGCATCATTTATTGTTTTGATAGGATTTGTGTTTGGAATGCATTATACTGTTCTTCAGAATTTCTACATTATAAACTGATGGATTTGATTTTGCAAGTAACCTGATTGATGCCACAAACCTGCAATGAAAATACACGGTAAAAAAATAATAATTGACGTTAATATGAACTTTATTTTCATAAGTCTATAAAGCACTTGCTACTGAATTGCAAAAAGAAAAACAAAAATAGAACTAATTCTAATTATTTCTATTTCCAATGACATGGATCTTTGTTTGATTGGACTTGGGCTCTGCTTTGTTTTTGACAATGACAGCCGACAAGGTTTTTATACAAATAAGTTATAACATATTGAATACTTGCTCTTTTAATGGCCTTTTTTAATCTATTTGTTATCTAGAACCATATTCTTAAAGGATGTAAATGCATAGGACTGAAATTCATTTACTGGCAGACTAATGCGAGATATATATATATATATATATATATATATATATATATATATATATATATATATATATATATATATATATATATATATATATATATATATATATACAGCCCCTAGTGTTGTGTCTCTTTCATTAAGCATGGGATGAATGGCATAAAGCTTTAAAGTACATATGCCTCACTAAAAGTCAAAAATCCTGCAGGTTAATTTGGTTCCCCAGGTGGACCAATGTTTTCAACTACTGTGAAATCTGTTTATTTTAATAGCTGTTTTTAATTACTCATTATTTAATTGTTGTTGCGTCTGTGTTTATACCCTGAATGCTGCCTTTTGTCACACTGTATGCCTCTGATGAAAGTCTTGAACACCTGATGTGCCCTGATGATTTTTTATTTGACTAATTTTTTTTTTTTGATAAAACAATTTTAATGAACAAATACATATTCAGTATATAATCGCAAGAATAGAGTGAGCGTTCTCATTGGCTAACAAATGTTCCAAGTTGTGTATATATGTCACCATACCAGCATGGCTTGGAACTTTCAGGACCACTCTACCTGATTCACTTGACAACCAGTTCACTTTGGGAGGGGTAAGGTGGCGTGTGCCATTTTAGTAAGTTCAGGGTGTACAATTATGGTCCAAAATCTGCATGCCTAGGGGTGTTGATCCCATGTTATTTATTAAATTGGACCTGCACATATGTAACAATTATTACTTCTGTTTGCTTGTCAAAATATCAGTAGTACTTTAAACACCCAATTTGCTGATAGTGGATATAAAATCTGGTGCAGCTGGTGTTGTTGAAAAAAGATGAAATGGCCATAGGAAAGGTGGCCTACATATTATTTAACATGCTTGAAAAAATCTGCAGTGCTTTATTTTATAGTAATATTTTTGTGATATCTACACTAAGTACAATTATAGATTAACGTGTCTTTGTATACCAGGCATCTTTTTTTGGAACTTAACTAGGTTTTAAACACGTGTTGACCTTTTTATAACCTACAGTATATATAGTTGTCCCTTTATTCTGACTTGGCTGTTTTTTTCATGTTGTTCCAATGGACACAGGGCACACTGCCTGGGTACAACTGTATTTAACAATCCTGCTTAAAGTTCAAAATCGCAAATGTGAACGTCTCTCCCATGACATGAAGATAGTTATTGCAGCCTTTTGCAGAATGAATTGAAATAAAGCCATGCCACTAAATAATGAGACTGTTTTTTCAAATTTGAAAGGATATTCTGTATGAGTTTATTTATTGGGATTTAGTTCTTTCAGTAGAAGCCAAGGTGGTATTTCTTTTTTCTGATATCCTGTATACATTTGTTTTTCCCCCAGTGCTATAAGACACCTGAAAAATGCTGAAGGTGTTTGTCTGCTTTTGAGAATAGACGTCTTGGAGAAAGCACATATTGGAGAAATTATGTACTGTGACTTAGCCAGTAAGGCTGTGCTTCAAACCTTAAAATTATTTGATTTGGTGGTAATTATCATTCAGCTGGCACACTTTAATCTTACAAAGATCCCAGGGATCCAAACAACTAGTTCAGTACTTGTCCCTTCCTTTGCAGATCTCTGGAGCTTAAGAGTGAAGCTAGTAGTCTTGCTGTTGAATCCTTGCTGTGTGCAATTTTAAGACTTTAAAGAGAAAAAATGAGAAGAAATGTATAACTACTGTGCATGTCCCTCAGCTCCTTTAGTGATATTAGTTTATTGTTTATCATTCCGCATATTTTGCTTCAGAAGGACAAGACTTTCACATCTCTTCTGTCTGAAGGACCCCTCCAATTTGATGTAGGGTCCATCAGTTTGAAATAAGAATCTGCAGGTGGCCAGATGGAATGCCGTGCTCTGTACCATGTTAGCATTTTTTTTTTATTATTATTTTTTTTAATTAAATAATACAGCTGTCTCCGTGTATAGGAACACCTTATAAGAGAACACTTTGCCTAACGTTGATTTATTAATATCTTTCCAGAACCGCCCTCATTGAATTGTTTTGTATTCGACTTGACCTCGTCGCTAAAAAATGGCATGTAAACAAACGTCAAAATGCGCGTATGTTTCTCTTGCTACAAAAAGTCGGAAATTGTTCGAGCTCTTGAAAAAAATGGTGTTTTCTGTTCTGTTGAGTTGCTTCACCATTTTGTTAAATAATCTGCATGTCTTTTGTATTGCTGCTGCATTTTTTTTACATTTGTAGGAGTGCTATGTTAATTTAGTTTGACAGTTAGTTTATTAACGTTAGTTATCTGTATTATTATTGTCTTTATAAGTTATCGTTATTATTATTGTTGTTGTTGTTATTATTATTATTATTATTATTATTATTATTATTATTATAGTTTATTAACATATACTTGCCTATTGCTTTTCTTTTATTCAGTTCATTTCATATGTTGATGCATGTGCGTCATGACAAGTAATACATATTTATTGATTCATATTGTGTCTGGTGGTCAACTCCGTCTTAGAGAACACTTCGGCTAAGAGAACACTTTGCTTGCTTCCCAAGGGGTGTTCTCTTTGCTGGAGACTACTGTAATACAGACAATAGATAATGTGTTGCATACATTCATTGTAGAAGACAGGATCATTTTGCAAAATGTTTTAATAATACAGGATTTTTTTTTATTATTATTATTTTAGTATTACTACATGTACCACTATTGATTGTTTTGTAGTTATGGATCATTAATATCTTACTGAAGAAAACCATGCTGTGAACTTGTTTTATGGAAACTCAAGTGAGACGGATAACTTGTTCATTTGTTTAATCTTTTAGTGTTTTAAGGTAATAAATAAGCTCCTGATAATTCAAACTTCAGATGTAAAACATGGTTTATGCTTCAGACATCCTGCTTTTAGATGCAGCAGGACAATGTATGAAACAACCAGTTGGTATACTTTAACATTTTCTAAATATTTTGCAACCATTATGCGGAAGCCACAAAATATCTGGAAATGTAATTTGCTTAACCACTCAGACAGTAAAGTGTGGTACTGAAAGGAATGTAGTCCTTTCAGTAAATGTAGTGCTTTTCCTGTGCCAAGCTATAAGTCATCTGTTTTATCTTAAGCATCACGTGACAGATGTTAAGCTTTGCTTCATTCCTTTGTGGCAAAAATGCTCTGTTATTTGCATGAAACCTATAGTACACGCAATAGCAGTCTCTCTGTATACCATCTATGTGTTTGCTCACAACTGGCTAACTTTTTAAATTTCCTTCTGTTACAGCTAGATTAATGCTGCAGATTTGGACATGCAATATATTTGTGTTCATGCAATGCATTAATAACAGTGGTAATAAGTAAAATCCCTACATTTCTTATTTTTGGGTTGGGCGACCAAATTGCACACAGGTAGTGCATAAGAAGAATGTATTGTAATGAAATCTGAAGGCAATATGGATCAGTTGCAAACTGATGTATGGTTATTGCTATCCTGTATAGCATAACCCACAAATTCTGTTATATTTATTTGCGTAGGTATGAAACTCAAGAGGATATCATATCATAAATATATTATATGTGTGTGGTGCGAATTGGCACCCTGAGCCCGGGGTGTCAATAAAAAGGAAGCATGAGAGAGCGACTGGGAGACTGTGAATGTCAGTTCAGCTGCTGTATTAGTAACACATAATATCAGACAATGTGACTGGCAACAAAAACCTTGCTTAAACTAAATTAGAAGTACAAAAAATGACTACCAAACACAATCATTTTGATGGACGACTTCTTCACAATCACTATAATCAGATGTTTCCCCATCTTGTCTGTGGTATTGGGTAATGAAGAATAGGGTTGTGAAAAACTGCGTTTGACATTTAACTACAAAAATCGCAGCAAAACGTTGCCTGTACAAAACACAGCGAATAAACACTGTAGTGTGATTTAGCCCTTAACTGTCACTTAGATTAGTTACTTGTTAACTGAATTTATTTGAATAAGATCCATGTATGAATGTTTTAACAGAAGGTTGGCAGAAGGAGTGATGAAATGGATCATTTTAAGTCACTGATAATTTATGAGCTTAATAAAACAAAGTTAGTATTCGTGTGTTTTTCATGGCAAGGTAAATAAAAAAAGCCCCGTCTGTTTGATGTATAAATTTCCATTAGCCATATTCAGTTGTTTTGTGACCCTGTTGCTGGTTCTTGGGTGCTTGTATGCCTTTATGGAAGCAGCTTGGACGTGCAACAGGAGACACGTTGCTAAGGAAGTAATTGAGCAGGTAGGCTCACCCGGCGCTGAGCTGACTGGGAGGTCCGGATTGGCTGGGGGATGTGCCCAGGGAGGCTGCACCACAGCTCGAGGCAACTGCACTGCCGTGCTACACAGAGGGGCGCTTTGTTGGCATCAGGGAGGAGAGCATCTGCTCCGCAGGATTAACTACACAAAACCCTTCCACCCCATGACAGTACTTGTGAAGGCATTTGAAAAGGCCGTTTGAAGAGGCAGGAGTTGCTGTAATTTTTAACTTTGTTTTCTTTTCTTTATTAAATCTGACACTAGGGCTACCATTGCTGTTACCCTAGTGTTAGCACTTGTGTTAATTAAATCTGCACTCCTGTGCCGCGTGTCAACACCTTGTGCTCTGTGTCTGCTTCAGTATTGTTCAGTGACGACCCACACATGTAACAACCCCACCTGTTTCAGTATGCCAAGCATTTTTCTTGTATTGGCAACCTGAATTTAAAAAGAATATATGATAAAAATCATACTCCAGTTATCATGACTACCTTGTAATCTATTCAGACACAATACTTTGACTTAAGTAACTTCCCATTGGGGGTCCTATTTTATTACTGGATAAGCTTCTGTGTTTTGTGCCATCTCCAAACAGGGCCATGTTATAATGTGACTGTTGTAACTGTTAAAGGGAAACCAAGATTTTACTATCAATCACAGGTTGTGGTG